>NC_056736.1:424693794-424768877 GCF_019279795.1 Protopterus annectens
CTTACTCCCGCTTACTACTGCTTACACCCACTTACCCCCATGCTAATTTCTTTAAATGAAAAGAAAAAATGGGTGATAGAAAAGTGGTGAAAAAAGGGGGTATGCAGAGGGAAAAACATTATAAAAGATAGCTAGGGATGTGCAGGATGGGTGTAGGGGAAGGTCCATCCATTTCTTCTACAGCAACAGCAACAGCAACAGCTGTGCATATATACAGAATTTGGAGGTAAATATGGACACTCAAACCCCTGCAAGAGGGGTGAGGACAACAATAATGTGTTGTGAAGCCAATTAGACCAGATTACGTGCCCATTGGACATGTGTGCGAAATGGTCAACTATGTATGGGGTGAAATTCTTTTGTGGGAACAGATCGCCTTTTTTTTTTTAAGGTGAGAGTGGGATGTTGGGAAAGGATAGTAGGTATATTTGGGGAGGAAGGTTGGGTAGGTAGATAGATAAGACAAACAAGACAGTAGACAGGGGTGGTATATGACATGTGGGGGGGGTAAACACCTTGGATGGGAAGAGGCAGTTGGTAATTGGACACCCACGAGCCCTCAAATGGATACAGTGGGACTGAGCTCCCCACCCATGCGCAATCACCACTGCACCTTCATGGCTGACCCTCTAGTTGTGCCACATGGCCCTCAAGCTAGCATAGCAGATCTGCAAATTCCTTGTGGAGCTCACCACAAACCAGATCCCGGATCTGGCTTCGAGTGACAGTATCTTGTCCACGCACGTGCCCAGGTGAGGGATGAGCCCCATCCCCTGAGGTGGTTCCACCCAAAGGTGGTGGAGGACCAGAAGGCGAGGAGGTCCTCAGGTGGGTCTCAGACTTGCTGGGGTGTGGTGCCATGGCCAGATGAGGAGGAAGAGGTGGATCCACTGGGATCAGCCTTCCCAGATGTGCTATGGTGTTGCAGTTGTAGAACATATGTTAGTTAGTCATGCAAAACACATTCCAGGATTAGTTATAACAGCATGCATGAGTATTCCCATTAACCCATAGCAACAGATTTGGAACAGTTGCATAGCAAACAGAACACATGCATATATGGAACCAAAGCGGGCATTATAATGGCATGCAGGTTACATTTATAGCAACAGGCCACCAATGATAGCATTTGAACAGGGGACATTGATAGAAGAATACTTCAATATTTGTAGAATGATAGGACACATGTCCCCACAACAGGGTTGGTGAAAAACATACCCATTAATTCATGTGTTTAGATTATTGGTGCAGATAAGGTGGGGGAGAGAGAGAGAGATGTCAATTAACAACTGCATATGCTTGAAGTACTCACAACTTTAATGATCATTGCTCTAATCATTACTCTACAGGTATTATCTTACTTTATATCGAACTATGGCCTTGGGTTGGGCAGTGGTATGTTTGTACACAGTGTATGATTACAGGCTTCTTACAGCTCATTTATACCTTTCCTTACTTGGCAGACCTGTGGAGGAAATATCTGTTAACACTACCTGACTGTTATGCATATTCACATAGTCAAGGTGGCATACGTGCAGTTTTGATTTTGTGTGTGTGTGTGTGTGTGTGTGTGTGTGTGTGTGTGTGTGTGTGTGTGTGTGTGTGTGTGTGTGTGTGTGTGTGTGTGTGTGTGTGTGTGCGTGTATGCTAGTGCCATAATCAACCTTGATTTTTATTGGTCAACCTGGCTGTTGGCTGCTGTGACCACTAGCTGTGACAGTGTGACCCTTGAGGGACATTTCTTGGGGAGACTACTTGGTGTACATACTTCTCTTGCTGTCATTTGCAGCCTTGGGGTTGGACAGTGGGTGTTGTACACAGTGTATAATTACAGACTTTTTACAGCTCATTAATAACTTTTCTTACCTGGCAGATCTGTAGAGGGAATTTCTCTTAACAATACCTGACTGTTTCTACACATATTCTTGGATGAGTGCATACAGCTTGATAGCACTCCCGGGATTTGAACCGTTCCTGTTTGTGCAAAATTAGGACACAACACTGTGTTTTATCACATTGCACTGCTGAGAAACTGCTGTTTGTTTATGACTGTTTTTCAGTATAATAGTGTGTTGTTTGGACAATCTCCCTTGTAATTCTGATATTCATGCATGTTAGATGCTTGTTATAATCTGTATTCAAACCTTGACATATTACAGTATGGAAACAATGCTTAACACAGCGTTACTATTCGGAAACCAGATCCTGGTGCATGGAACATTTCTTATAACTAATCTGTTAATGTCAGCATTACACATCTACATTCAAACTACCATATATCAAAGTACACATAACAGTCTGCTGTTTAGAGTTTTATTGACAGGCACAGCTACAGGTTTACTGATATATATCCTGTACATCAGTATTACTCTGCTAATGTCTTGTTTATTCAGTACAAACAGTGCACATTACTTACTACTGGCAGGTGACATTCTACTGCATTCTATTTATTTGCCCTGACTACTGCTAGCTAGATTAGTACTCACCAGCCTCACGATGCAGCTGTAGCGTGGGCTTCCAAGTCTGCAGCCCTCTTTTATGCAGCTGTACAGGAGATAGAGAAACATTTATGCATACCTTTCCATGTCATACTTAGGCTGGACTCTGATACATGAGAATTGATAGTGGTACTTACACACTGTTGGGACATTCCACTTCTGAGCATCTTGGACCCATTGCTCCAAGAGGTCCCTCTTCCTTCTCTTCAAGTCAGCATAGTGATGATGGACCTGCTCACCAGTTCGAGGGATTCCATTTGCACTGGTGAGGTCACCCTTCATGGTTTTTTACAAGGAGTCCAACCATGACCCTGGACTCCTGGTTGCCCAGCACTGCACCCGAAAGCACACACCTTCTCCAACACCAGCCATAATGCCTGTAGTGATCAGCTACAACTGTTTATGGTGGTATTCCTGCCTGTGGGGTTTAAGTAGGGCTGGAATTCTGCCCTTTGCTGTGATTGGTCTACTTTGAATATGCTAAGCTGAGCTAAATGACTAGCAAACCCACTTAGCTGAGATAAGCACTGCTTACAGAGGTAGATGTAAGCACTGTTTACCAGTGTACAAATCTGCTTAACTATGTTAATTATTGGTAAACATAACAGTTTAAGCACCGTTTACTCTGGGTAAGCATAGCTGAACATCATTAAGCGATGTTCAGCTTTCATTTTATGGACTATCAGGATTGTGGGATAAATTCCTTCTTAATGCCATCTTAGGATATGTATGTTTGGGTCTACCTGAAAACATCGAATGCGGACAGTGCCGACAACGAGATAACTGACACCGGAAGATCGACAACGGAGATGACCGACGATTGAAAATCCCGACGCTGAGAACACCGACATGTTTAGGTAAGTGTGTTTTAGTGACAGAAGTTAGGGTCAGGGTGCATGTAAGGTAAGTGTGCAATAATGACAGACTTTAAGGTTAGGGGTGGGTTAAGTGAGTTAGGGTTAGGGAGCGGGTTAGGTGAGTGTGCGATAGTGACGGAACTTAGGGTTAGGGTTTGGGTTAAGGTTAGTGCATAGATAGTTGTGTATGTAAGGTTTAGTGTAGGTTTGTAAGGTTTTTGGTGTGCTTGTGTTGTGTGTGTGTTTTACGGAAAAGGTATTTGTTTTGTTTTGTTGATTGTCGGGATTGTGGTTTGTCGGGCATGTGAAGTTTCGTCTTTTTGAACTTTCAGTTTTGTGGTGTCGGTTATCTCGTTGTCTGTGTTTTTGCGTGTCGGTGTTTTCAGGTAGACCCGTATGTTTCCCTTCCATGATATCACCCTCTGTGCTTTCATTACATTACATTCTTTTGTGGCTATACTGTATGGGACACTTGTGTTTATATGTAGGTTTCACATTTGTACAACACTGCCACTCACATTTGGACCTGCTACATTACCCTGGTCAACAAATATATATCATTCACTACTTATTTATAAAAAAATACATTTTAGTTCTGTTTCACATTTGATAATGAACAGATTGCATTGATGCTCGAACCATGAATGCCTGCATGTTAAGGGAAAGCTCTAATCACTACACTATTCCACTTTTGACTACTTTGGCTGTATATTTTTATTTAGCTCCTTTAGATGTTTCCACTGTGCTATGCATAGCTGCGCAGCACACACACCTGCTCAAGCTACACTTAAATTTTGTTAGGAACAGAAAATAAAAGTTGAAATGGTGTTCTATTTTTATTTTCCTTTGGGTATGCACATTGCTTTCTGCCTCTTAGGGCAAGACATCTGGACAAAGCGTGACATGATGGGGGCACAAATAGGGACAGATTTTAGATATTGCTCTTGCCAACTTAGGAAGTTGATTGAATAACAGGCTTTGCACTGGCATGACTTTTCTGAAGGGTATGATATCTGAAACAGAAATGTCTCTCATTATTTTCCTACTTTGGACTTTAATGATTTTTACAGTAATTTGCCAGTAAACCATTCTTTTATGGAGAGTGGACCACATATATGGGGCTAACATCTGGCATTCTGCGAGAATCTGTACGGTTGAAGGTATGTGTGTGCATTTTCACACATTTCCTGCTTCTGCAGGATGCTGTAATGCTGTACGGTACTTTAGCAATACAGGGGGTGTGTCACAGCAGCTGTGACATACCCCCTGTATTGCTTTCCTCTTTGCCGGTTTCATTTCAGTGTCTGCAGACAGTGACATGATTTATTTTAAATTTCAGTGTCAGCAGATACTGAAATACTGGCATAATATTAGAGCTACGCTCGAATATTATGGCAGTACAACTTAGAAAGTGCTGTATGGAACTTTCTAAGTGCAGGGGGCATGTTTAGTGGCCGTGCACTGCACGGACATGCCCCCTGTGCTCATGTACGGATAGTGTCCATGAAGGAATACAGCAGCGCGCCCTCATTAATATGTAGGGTGTGCTGCTACTGTATTCCTACATGGAACAGTTCATGCAAGAATAGACTATTCCTGCACAAACTGTTCATGAATCTGGGAGATAGTCTTTCAAAATAACTTCACCCAGCAATACAAAACTAAAACTGTAACCCAAACAATTCATCTAGTTATCCTAATTAACAATAACCTCAAATTTTTCTAACACATATTGAAACAATTGAAAAACACACCAGAAACTCATGTCTATAGAACTAAACAATACCTAACAGATAATGCAAGGCAAACAATAGCATCTACCTAGCTTCTTCCATTCCTACTGTATGCCTCAACTATTCTTACAAAACTAAATACTACACTTGAAGCCAAACATTCTACCCAACACAATATAGTAGCCAAATTTACTGCTAACCTTAGATATAGGACTCATAAATTCAGAACTCTGGAACAGCACCACGCAGACATGCAGCTGAGCTTGCTTGAACTATCCAACTGTTTGCATACTCACAACTGGTTATTGTACACAATCTTATACACACATAAGTAAAATGCCCAGCACTAAAAGTTACCCTGCAACACTAGTCTCTAGGTAGAGGCTTTCTCTCAACCAAAATACTCTTAGAAATATCAACAAAATCGAATAACTCATCAGGTGACTCATTATATTACCATTATGTATCTAAACTCTGGAATACCATTTCATCAAAGCTTAAAGACACCATGAGACTTTTTTCCTTCAAGCCATTACTAACCCAACACCTAAACACCATGTGGTCATGCAATTGCTACTCACATGGGTAACTCCACTTTTCTTTGCCAACTTATACTTCATATCCCTTCATCATCTTTTTTGCCTTTTACACAAATCTTTTTACCACTCTCCTCAATTACCTTCCAATCCTAATCCCCACTTTACATTTCAATTCCTTGGTGACATTCCTGCTTTATCAATCTCCTTCAGATACTCACCTCCATTCTCTTTTAACCAGGTTACATGTTAGTATAGCTCCTAATATTCTTACCCCCATATCCCTAACTCATCAGTTATATAATGCCTCTCTTCCTCTTCAGACTTTAACTACTATCTAGCTATGAAGCTATCTCTTATTTTACATCCTAGGAATATGGTAAATTGAAAATAATCATATCTTACCCAGTTATTTATTTCAATACGTACCTCTAAACTCATCTCTGTTTCTAAATGTATTTTCTCTGCTGTCATTGTTTTCTGCTGGTCATTTCCTAAAACTGACTATTTTAATCTAATTGATTCTATTTACTTTCTGGTTATTACCCTGCAGGTCTTTTTTTTCCTAAATATACCTTTTAACCCTATAAGCAAAATGAGTGTCTATTTTAATTTATGTATGTCGACATATTATTACCTGAATATACTATTCCTCTGTGGAGTAAGTAATTGTTTTTTACTGTACTTCTTCATTACATTCCTCAGTACTAACTTTATTAAATTATTTTAAAAAGGTATTTTGCTTAGTTCAATATTACAAACTTCTTTCTTCGTCATACTGAGATGCAGGCTGGATATATCAGACTTACCAATATGTAATATTTCTCCATCATCCAAGTTTATTTGTTTGTGTAAATCAAGTTTCTTCTAAATCAGTTCACTCCAAAAAGTCTCTCAAGAAGCATATTCAACAGTTGATGTTGTCTCTTCAGGATCCTTCCTTCAAGATTGACTTTTTCCAACACAGACCTGACAATCTACAAAGAAAAAAAATTAAAGCAAATATATTTACTTAAAGATCTCATATTGCATGATATTGAAATCTCTCTGACAGATGTAGATGGAAGTCTTCAAGAAAATGAAATTCAGTCTTAAATAGAATGACTGGATTCTTAATAAAGTAGATGATCTAGGAAATCATGAAAGAAGAAACAATTTAAAAATCATTTATTTTCCTGAAAAAATGAATAAGATGTAATCACCTTTCTCTCATCATGGATCCTACCTTTCTAAACCTCAAAGAAGGTCTATCATTTCACATAGAAATAGCTCATAGTGGTCTAAGAAAACCACCTCTTCATCTAAATCTCTATTGTTATCAAGTTCTTTTCTTTTTAGATAGCCTAAAAACTGCCTGGTCTAAAGCTCTTCAGAAACTTGATACCAATATAATTAGATTTGACAGTGACTATGAAACTAAAACTTTAAACAAGAAGAACAAATATTGGCTTTTGCTCAAGTTGTTAACACAAAATAACACCATAATACAACTACTCTTCCAAGCAAGAATAAAACTCTTTCTTTCATCTGTTCTTAGACTATTCAACAACTTCGAAGACATTTCTGCCTATGTTAAGAGAAATAACATAATTTCCACTTCTGAATTTAGGGACTGGACATCATTTTCCTCAAGAGATCATCTATGAAATACCAATGGTATGAAACAACCTCTACTAGCAAAAAGCAAAAGATATTTTAACAATCTTCATGAACTCAAACAAGAGGAGAAGAAATCCAGAAATTGTCATTATGTCTATGTACATCAGTATCACCAAATGTTTAGCTTTGATGGTTTTATATTTCTTAATTTTTTAATATTAATCTTATTTCTACTCTTAACCTATGCAAATAATCAAAATATTTATTTTATTATGCTTCACTATATCTTAATTGATCCTTTACTTTTATATAAATCTCTTTCTTCGCCATTCTACATATGCACCACTTAATAATACTACATCAGCTTTTTAACCATTGATTATTTCTTTTGCTTCACATGTACATTTTTAAAATATATGGTAGATGCTGTTTTATTTAATTAACCTCTTTTCAGTTACATGCTTGTTTTTAGTATCTCACTTCTATATTGGTCTGAGTTTCAGTTGACCTTAATGTCTGTCTTAAAATTCTAATGTTAATAAGTAATTCAAAGTTTTAGACACTGTGACTTCATTACTGTTTTCTATTCGACTTGCCATAGACTAACTCTCACACTAATAACACATATTACTAAAACTTCTATAAGACTGTTTTAAACTACATTTTTTCCCATTGCACATACTAAACATGTTAAATAGTGCACATATCCCCCCAGTGCCCCTTTGGGGGTCATACATACTCACTAAGGCCCCTATAATACCCCTGTCTACTCTGAACCTATCAATTATCTCCTGATTGTCAAAATTATAGTGAGTTATCCTCTACCTACATTTCCACCTTCTTGGTCAATGAGCACTGCTGACGGCAGGCAGTTCTGATTCAGCCAAGACAAGCAGCTCACACTGAGAAATAGCAAAGCAAGCAGCAAGTGACAGCATCATCATGGATTGCAAAGTATAGAGGCATAGAAGTATAGAGGAGTTGTGGTATTGTATGAGGAAGTCAGGAGTGGCAGAGAAGTATGTAAGAGTGGTACAGGATATGTACGAGGGTAGTGTGACAGTGGTGATGTCTGCGGTGGGAGTGACAGATGTATTTAAGGTGGAGGTGGGATTACATCAAGGATCAGCTCAGAGCCCTTTCTTATTTGCAATGGTGATGGACAGGTTGACAGACAAGATGAGACAGGAGGGCCCATGGACTATGATGTTTCAGATGACATTGTGATCTGTAGGGAAAGTAGGGACCAGGTTGAGGAGACCCTGGAGAGGTGGAGATATGCTCTAGAGAAGAGAGGAAGGACTAAGACAGAATATATGTGTGTGAATGAGAAGGAGGATAGATGAATGGTGAGGATGCAGGGAGTAGAGTTGGCGAAGGTGGATAAGTTTAAGTACTTGGGATCAACAGTTCAGAGTAATGGAGAATGTGGAAAAGGGGTGAAGAAGATAGTATAGGCAGAGTGGAATGGGTGGAGAAGAGTGTCAGGAATGATTTGTGACAGACGGGTACCAGGAAGAGTGAAAGAGAAGGTCTACAAGAGGGTAGTGAGACCAGCTATGTTATATGGGTTGGAGACAGTGGCACTGACAAAAAGACAAGAGTCTGAGCTGTACGTGGCAGAGTTAAAGATGTTAAGATTTGCACTGGGTGTGATGAGGATGGACAGGATTAGGAATCAGCATATTAGAGGGTCAGCTCAGGTTGGACGGTTTGAAGACGAAGCCAGAGAGGCGAGATTATGTTGGTTTAGACATGTGCTGAGGAGGGATGCTGCGTATATTGGGCAAAGGATGCTAAGGATGGAGCTGTCAGGTAAGAGGAAAAGAGGAAGGCCTAAGAACAGGTTTATGGATGTGGTGAGAGAAGACATGCAGGTGGTTGGTGTGACAGCAAGATGCAGAGGATAGGAAGAAATGGAAACAGATTATCTGCTGTGGCATCTCCTAACGGGAACATCCGAAAGAGAAAAAAAAGAAGGAGAGACAAGATGCAATTGCACTTTTTGTAACAAATCTGCAGATGCAGCAGAAATGTGTAATATTCTAACCATGAATCAAAAATAGGCAGCAGAAGGACTCATTAGCATAAAACATTTTTCCATCATTTCTCATTTGCATCTCACTATAACTTCATAAGCTTATGCTTATTTGTGGCCATCATGCATTAGTGTAAAAGTCCGCTATGAATCATGCCCTTGTTGTGGAAATGTGCAGTTTGGCTAGCCTTTACACCTTCACATAATGACTACCTATGTAGTCTATCCTTTGTTTCTGATCTATGTAGCAGTTTTTTCATGTGGCATACATCCGCAGTGGTGCAGCGGTAGCATTGTTGCCTCACAGCAAGAGGTTCTCCCATTCGGTTCTCGGTTGGAGTGCGGGTAGTGCCTTCTGTGTGGAGTCTGCATGTCCTCCCCGTGGTTGGGTGGGTGTTTGAAAGGCATGCGTAAATGGGCATGCCTTTGTTGAAGGTTGAACGTCGAGCTGGCACATTGGCATTCATGAAAATCTACTGCCAATCATTAGCGGGCGGGAGTTCCGCTGTGGCGACCCCTCACTGGGAAAAGCCGAAAGACAAACAGCAACAACATGCGTCCATTATGGAACTGTTTACCTTACATTGGTCCTACCAACTAAACACATCATTTAAGTACTGGTTTTGATTCATGAAAAAACAGTACTTGGGTTCAGTTTTAACAATCAAAGTATTAGGTCAGCATTCTGTTGTTACTCATTTAATACATGTACCCCCTGATATACACCTACTTCACTAACATATATAAACTAACTCCCACATTGCTGTACATCAGAGAAATGCAGATTTTCCAAGATGTACCAACTCTGAACATGAAATACATGCCCCTGTAATCAAGCTTAACTTTTTGCATTTCTGAGGACTGCATTTACCATCCTCAAACTTACAAAGGGAAAATCCAGTGTATCTTTCATAAAACACATTGTTCTGTGAAAAACAGAAGTTAACTTCTGTGCAGTAGTGTAAAAGGCTGAGATATGCAACTTATTGATTTGGGGTTTTTCATATAAAAAATAGGAAAGACTGCAGCACATACCATTTATGTTCAATACAGATGATAGGAAATCCCTACCTAAACTCAAGGATGTAAAAATCAGTTAAAATCAATCTTTATTCAGAATTTTCTCTAATCAAATAATGTGAAACTCTGCATTTCATAAGGGACACACATACACACTGAGAAAACATTTAAGCCCATCACTCATCTTACAAAATTGCAAATAACGTCTGGGCTGATTCTTTTAATATTGACTACTTCATACTCAGTGTTAGTCGCGGTGGTGGTGCTGCGGTAGCGTTGTCACCTCACAGTAAGACGCTGTCCGGGTCAATTCTCAGCTAGAGCGTCATCTGCATGGAGACATGCATGAATGGGCATACCTTCGTTGAAGGTTGTGCATCAGGGCTGGTAACTCGGCATGTAAAAATCAACTATCAATCATTAGCGGACTGGAGTTCCGCTGTGGCGACCCCTAACTGGGAAAAGCCGAAAGACACAAACAATACTCAGTGTTAAATGAATAAACCCAAATATTATTTGATTATGGCAATCAAAACTATTTGGAACAAATAGTATAAAATCCAGCTAAGGATAACAATCCTCAGGATTCAATAAAATCCATGTGGGCTTTGTGCAGATCCTACACAGAATGTACCCATGTACACAGCCACTGTTCTTTCTCAGCAGTGCACCATGCATATTAATCATGGTGCACTGCTGAGGGACAGCATAGTAACAGGGATATTGAATCTGTGTAGGCAGAAGTGTAGAGGCTATCCCGTGGATGTGGATTGCCCAGGGAATTCCTGGACAGATGTTATGAACAGGGTGAGACTCCCTGGAATGTACCCTGTTACTGGTGAAATGTGCTGTGAATTAATATTTTGTGTTTTAATTTTCTAATTTTTAAAATATTTTTTAATGTCCATTTGTGTGGAGCAGAGCACAGCAGTGCCAAGCTGCATGCAAATATATACACGTGCTAGACATCTAAAAAGAGAAACCGGATGTAATTAATTATTTTTTTTCTTTTTGTCTGTTTGCAAGGAGAGCAGCAGAGCTGAGCGTGCTTACACATACACAGTTCACACCTGCCAGCCATCTAAAAATAGAAACCAGATGTGATTAATTATTTATTTCTGGTTATGTTTAAGCTCGTTTGCATGTCACAGTGCAGTGCTTAGCAATGCTAACAGGTAGCTTAGTAGTATATGTGAATGTATACTAGTTTACATACTATCCAAGTAGCTAAATGGGTAGTCATGACCTAAAGCTTAGTAAGTAGGTCCTGGGTTCAACTACCTACCAGTAATACCATTTTTTTAAATATAATTTAATTTTTTGTTTAATTTAAAAACAAAATTGTTACCTTTAAAAGAGCTGCATGGTGTTAAGCACTGCCTAAACATGGTTAACAGCTATCACAATTTGCGCATTGCTAGGCTTCACTAAAATCATGGTTGTGCAGGTTGCAGTAATGTTCAGCTCTGCTAAATGGGTTTGTACTTTGCTAAGCAATGCAGTGTTTTTTTGAATGTTGCAGTATGATGTGTAAGGGTGGGAAAACAGAAAATGTTAGGGCCAATAGGTGGGAATTCTGCACTATTTGTTGGAGTCTGACTAACTGTTGGTATGCCAGGTATTGTTGGAGAGGGTGCACGCTTTCAGGCACAGAGATGGGGTGTGCTGGAGTCCAGGGCGTTTGTTGGGTTCCTGGTATGCAATTATGAATCCTGGCTATTGGAGAGCAGTTACCAGGGCTCAAAATGTAAGGCTGAGGTCTGGGATCAATTGGCCAGGGAACTTACCAGTGCTGCTGGCATCCTCCGCAGTGTTGAGCAATGCCATCACCGCTATTATGACCTGAAGCATAGAAAGAGGGGAACTTTGGACACCTGGGTCCAAGAGGCCAGAGCTGGGCATGCCCCAGACATATGTAAGTATTTCTGCCACTACTTTGCTAAAATACAAGCTGAATCTGTGCAAAACTGGTCTGCATAATGGTGTGCTTTTCTTCCAACAGCTGCAGCTGAGAAGGCTCACAACATGCAGTCCCATGCCAGGCACATGGCCAGGATGTACTGTGAGTGTGGTAAGTAAAGATATTTTATGATAACTGTAGTGTAATAAACAATAAACAATAAAACTGTAGTGCAATAAAGAAGAAACAATAAAAACTGTAGTGCAATAAATAAACAGTAAAAACTGTAGTGCAATAAACAATAAACAATACCAATAACCATAAGCAATAAGGTGTAAAGCAGGATCGTGGTGCCATAACATAATTGCAGTAGAGCTATAGGCATTGCATGTCTATTGTAATGTTGCTGCAATCAACTGTAAAGCTGCAATAACTGTAGAATACAAAAGTAATTGCTTGAAAAATGTATTGCACAACCCACAGTACAATTCCAGGCTGTCATCACACCACTTTCAGTCACATAGTGCTCTATTTTCCTCTCACTCCTGGAGCAAAAGGTATATGGGTGTGGCAGCCCACTTTATGGGCAGATATTGTGTGTATACTTCACATATACTTATCAGCAATACCAATAAAGTGTATAGCAGGATTTTGGTTTCATAACAAAATGTGTCTAAATACTTGCAGTAGGGCTGTATTCATTGCATGTCTGTTCTGGTTGCTGCAGTCGATTGTTACATTATTTCCAGATGTCTTCTGCAGTCACAGCTTTTGGGTTCTAATCTCATGCCTGTCAATTAAGACATGATGGCTGTCTAGTCAATTAAATGTACATAAACATACCTCTCAATTGTCACAATTTCTCATAATGTTATTACAATTGCCCAGTCTGTCTGGTCCATGATTAGTGGATAAATGAATACCTGGAATGCAATGCATTTTCAAATCCATTTACAGAACACCCTGGTAGTCATGTACATGCACATTATGTGAAACAGTACCTTGTAGTTGTGTACCTGCATTTGTTAGAGCTTGACCCATAGTGTGCCATGCTAACAGTTGAAAGGTATGTACGTGATACATCATTTATAGAAGAATTGTAGTCACTGTACTCACAACTGACACTACACACTTGTAGAAATATGTATTGTAGTCTTTTTAGGGATATCATCTGCAACATAACTAATGGTAAGTTTTTCTGTCTCTCCACCCCATATCTTCATTAATTTATTATTGCTATTTATTATTATGATTTAATATTAATATATTTTGTTAAACTAACTGTTATGTTGGCCTTATGGGTTATTTCATGCTGATTTGCTGTTAACATACTTACTGTTATGTTACTTAATGTTGTGTTCCACATAATACACCTTAATATGTATTTAGATTAATCAATATTATGTCCCATTATATTGATACTAAAATTGGTTTGGTTATTACTAACCTTAACTTATTGTTATAACTAATTTAATACAGCACATCAAGGAAGGCCAGTTCTGGCTGATCCGCCTACCTTGCCTCCTCTGGCCATGGCACCAAGTTCCAGCACATCTGGGACTGAGGCTAGTGGTGCCCCCTCTGTTGTCCCTGCACTACCTGCAGCATCGGGTAATTCCACTCCACGGGAAGGGGCTGGACCCTGCACTGGGAGTGATGGTGGAAGGAGACTTGTGATCTGTGAAGAACTGCTAGTTTTGGTGTGTAGGATTATATACCATGGGTTAAGACGACGCCTGTGCTGGATGGAGAGCATGCTGGCCACACTGGTGGGACAGGCTTGCCCCGAGCCCAGCCTGCACCACTGCCACTCCCAGGGCAGTGATGGAGCAGTGCCAACAGTCCCATGGGTAGGGACTTGACTCACTCTGCTACCTTGTGGAGGCGCATGGGACTGCAATTCCACAACACACTCCCCATCCAAAGTGCTCACCCCTCCTTGTGTCACACACCACCCCTGTCTGCTGTCTTGTATGTCTGCAAAAGCTTCTTCACCTACCCAACCTACCTCCCCCACACACATCTATGTCCCTTCCCCAACATTCCACTTTCACTTAAAAAAAAATGGGCACCTGCCCCCCCCAAGAAAATATTGTCACATACATAGCTTTCCATTTCACACACATGTCCACTGGATACAAGTAATTTGGTCCAATTGGCTTGACAACATAGTTATGTTGTCCTCACCCCCCTTTGTCTGGGGGTGAGAGTCCAAAGTCATCTACAAATTCTGTCAAAGTGCACAGCTGTTGCTGTACAAGAAATGGATAGCTATGGCTCTTTCCTACATCCTTCCTGCACATCCCTACCTGCTTTTCACTATGTCCCCCCCTGCTTGTACCCCATTTCACCACTTTCCTATCTCCCCATTTTTCTTTTCTTTAAAGATTTTTTGTGTGGCACTGCATGATGAGCCACATCTCGCAGTGTTGCTAAGCTCAGTTAAATGGAGCTATATTGATATATGTGTTTTAAATGATATTAAACACGTACAAAATAAACACCTGTCTCCCAATCCGAACCCAAGACCACTGTCCCTGTAAACCAGTGCATTAACGTGCCATGCCACAAAGCTGTTAATTAAAACAGGCGGTTTAAGCAAAATATAATAACTACAAGTTACAGTCATTAAATGTGTTTAAGTAGAGCTGTGCATCACTCCACATCGTGCAAACTTGCTGAAACAGTAATGGAAAAAATGGGAGTGTAACTTGGAGCCTAGTGCAAGAGTATACCAGTAGAAAGCCAGATATGGAATAATGGATATAAGCGAGGTCTCTAATATCAGGTAAATGTGCACATTTATCAGCAACATTTAGAAATACACCTACTAAAACATTAGGACTCTGGTGGAGAAATGCATCCATATAAAGCCATTCACATAACATAATGATAGATGTAAAAAAAGTATGTCACAACCTGTATGTGTGCACTTATATCTTGACAAATACACATGCTGTAGCAGTAATTGAGTAGCTTGGTCTGATAAATGCTGTGCAATTAGTAAGCGTTGCCATACACAGTCCTAGGTTTAATTCCAGTGGTGTGCAGCATTTAAACTACATTATTGTAAAGCCAGCAATTAATTTATTTACTTATTATTTATTTATTTGCCTTTTGATACCATTAGTCTGGCTGTGCCAAGGGACCTTTTTTCAGCAGAGACCCGAGGTGAAAAGCTCCGGTACAAAAACAAATTATTTACAACTTACTACACAATTAATCAAAACAGAAGTGAAAAATGAACAATATTATACATAGAAGAAAAATGAAGTTTTCATTTGTATATGGTAGGAGAACAAGGAATCTTGAACACAGAAATATATTTATCATAAAATATCAATTTATAATCAGTGTCAGGTAAGGAATGAATTGTTAGGTATAAAGTAGAGTCTAGTAAGAGAATAACTAGGAAAAGACAGGGCAATAGAAGAGAAATGCAAGAAGGATACTTTAGTACAGGAAAATAGGATAATAAGACAGACATAGACAATGAGGTAAGTTTACGTGGGAATGTGTAGATAGAGGAAAGAAGACAGAAACTAGAAGAGGGGGAAACAGGTACAGAGGAGGAAAAGCTTCAAGCTGGATCTTGGCAGTGGCATATCCAGATATTGAGCAGATGTTCATTTAAAGCAAGTTTGAAATAGCTGGGATTTTTAATAGATCTGATGGTAGGAGGAAGGTTGTTCCAGGAGGAGGCAGCAGAGTGACTATAGAGACTTTTCCCTATGGATATATTGGGTTTGGAGATTATAAGGAGGTGTTGGTCAGAGCTGTGAAGTTCTTTGTTAGGGACATAAGGGGAGATGAGGTAGGAGAGAGAAGGATGGGCAAGGGGTTAGTGGACGATGGAATGAGGCAGAGAAAGCTGAGGCAGAAGGAGTTGATTTTGGAATTCAAGCCAGTTACGTTTTTTCAAGGAGAGGCAGTGATAAGAGTGATAGGGGATGTTAGTGTCAAATCTTGCTATTTTGTTATAAGTTAGTTCAATTTTGGGTGACAGATTTTTTTTGAGGTTTGTAAAGATGGGGGCAGCATATAATAGTGTTTGTAAAAGGAAAGCTTGAGCAAGGGACAATTTAGATTTGTGTGTTAGAAAGTTTTATGTCTGTAGAGCAATCCTCACTTTTGGTGAGTCTTTTTGATGCATTTATTTATATGGATGCAAATTTAAGTTTGTTTTCTATGTAGACCCCAAGAAGTTTAGTGTGAGCATCGACACTGATAGTTGTATTGTTTAGAGAGTTTACAGAGAAGAATGACTTGAGATGTTGGAGGGATTTGGGGAGGAAAAGAAGTAGTTTAGTTTTGTTGGGGTTAAGTAGGAGTTGGTTAGATGTGAGCCATGATTTGATTGAGTGCAGGGTGTCTTGAGTGAGGGAGTGTAGGTGGGGTAAGTTGTCAGAGGTAGTGATGACGGCAGAGTCGTCCGCATATTGTATGAGTGCAGAGTGGGGGTAGGATTGAAAGAGATTATTAGTAAAAATATTAAATAGTAGTGGGCCCAAGATGGAGCCTTGGGGTACCCCAGTTAAAATGGGAAGGAAAGGAGAAGTGGTTCTATTTGATAGGTAAGAGGAGAACCAGCAGAGGGATTTGATAGGTAAGAGGAGAACCAGCAGAGGGAAGAGGTGGAGTGGTTAAAGGAGGCAAGTTTGGAGAGAAGGAGCTTGTGAGCTACAGTATTGAAAGTCTTAGACAGGTCAAGGAAAGGCAGGACACAAATTTGTTATTGTTGAGAGAAGAAGAGATAGAGTGGGTGAAGGATAGTAGAGCAGTGGTTGTGCTATCATGTGGATGGAATCTATGTTGTGTAGGGGTGAGAAGGTTTTCCTGAATGACTGAGTCATTCTTAATGACTGAGTCATGCACTCTTTATCCACACAATACATTCCAAATCAAATGTCTGCTTTTCACTGATGGAAGTCACAGGCCTGCAGATAGGAACCCACTTCACATATCCCCATAGCAACACTATGTGTATAAAGTGTCAGTTTGTGCATTAATATGCATTCACAGAGGATTTTAACTCATGTAGTGCAAATGAGGTCCACTAATATCAGAGTACAGCACACAGTCCTTTCATAATCACATTACAGATTAGCACAGCTGCTCAACCAACATACATATATGAAGCCCCTACTAGTAACAAGGACTGTTAGCATACACATTCCAAATGAGTACCAGAGTATAACACATGGCCTGACAGTTGCCTAAATGGTTGACTTAATGTTATATTTATCCCCTATGTTGCTCAAGGGCACAATAAACATGTTGCTAGTACTCTGTTAGTGATACTGTTGCCTAACATACTTACCTTAAACACATGCCTTAATTTGACTGGAAGGGGTACCCTCACTCTGCCTCTGCCTCTACAACAAAGCAGACACAACTCCCACAGTTACTCTTACAGCTTGTTGTCCTTCAAAGTGTTCACACTCTCTGCCTATGCCTATTGCCTGCAGCAGCAGCAGCAGCTGCAGCCTGTAGCACACACATCTGTATGTAAAAGTAGCTGCTCCAGACCTCTGTGATGATGTAGTCTCCTCACCCCAGTAATGTCCACCACAACATAACAAAAAGGGCTTCTAATCTACATGAAGGCCTTATATCTTGTGCAAGTCATTGGCTGATGATACTGCAAATCAGCTGTTTTGGCTGCAATTAGCATGTCAGAACCACAGATTTGTTAAGAGACAATCACCTGGTAATGAGAAGCATGTTAAAAAGGCAAACAGCTGTCTATGAGGAACCAGTCTGTGTGAGACTTTCTTCACACAGTAAACATGTTGCCAAAACTGTATATCTGCACATATCAACAGAGGAATATTGTGCTCCATCAGGTATGTAACTTTTTTGTTTACAACAGGATGCATATGTGTGAATATACTTAGGGGGAATGGGGATTACACCATTAAGCCTTTCTTAGAACTGTGATAATGACATGTCACTGATCTCCAGATTTGTTACGTCTACAGAGGAAGTACAATACATCATGGGTGGAATGTTTCTTGTCAATGTGGTACACTGATCTCATGGGACTGTCCCTTTATAGTGCTTGTAATAGCACAATGCTATTTGTTTGGCAATGTTGTTTTGACATATTATCAGAGGGGGTTACCCCTAGGGGACACATTACAATAGACTCCAGTGTTGGGTGTATGATCATATAGCAGTATCTGTCATGGCACACACAGGAATTGCTGACTATCTCTAGTATCTTAGTTATACCCACACTAAGTATGTTTGCACCCTGTGGAATATGGCATGTGTGATTTAGCAGTGGATACTGCCAGACATTCTGTTCTTGCTGTATCTCTACAAACTGTACTTCCACGGATGTGATTCTGACGTGTTCCCATTTTGTTGTCTTACATGTATCCCAGATGCCATGCCCCTTTCACTGATGCAGAGAATGATATAATACTGGAAGGATTCCAGCAACACTTAGTCCTGGGCATTCCCGTGGAGGACATGATCCTAGCAGACAGCAGTCACCATCAGGTATTAGCACCGCTTCTGACCTTGGGCATGGAGGTGCCATTGCAACTCCTGGCAGAGCCAGTTCCCATGTTCATGGCGAGAGATGATGAACTGTCTGCTCTACCATGCACGTTTCAAAGCTGTCCAGCATGCACACATGTAGGGATAACACTGAATTTGACTGTGTATATGCACACACTCACACACCATTGTCAGATTCAGGTTACCTATAGACACACATGGCAAATTTCCATGGTCCATCTTGCCTGCTTCCCTTCCTGACACACACACATACTGTCACCCTTTTGGGTCAGCCTAGGCTTCTGCACCCTCACACAACACCCTGTGCAAGTGTTGGTACCTGTGTCACACCCATGTCATCCTCATCATCGATGCAGGGAAATGAAGCTATGTGCCTGATGCACAGAGTGACTATATAAATTAAAATTTATTTATGTAATGCAGAGTGATTTTGCCATGCCACTTGTACTGGTTACTGACAGATACTGTATTCTGACGTATGTAATAATTACGCCACATAATTTTGTGCACCTTATGCTGTATGATGTTATAATGGCTGCATACTTACATAATAAATGGTGTGTCATGGACCTGTTTATGCTTCTGTTTCAGGAGTCTCTTGGGGACACCTATGGATACACAGTGGCAATAAATCCATAGGCATCACAGCACAGGATGGAATATCAGCACAAATAAATATATATTCAGCAAGGTAGAGCACTATAGCTGCATAGCTCCATAGGTTTATATGTGTATAACAGGCTAACAAGGACAATGGCATTATTCAGCCTACTCATGCATCCCTAATCTATGAGAAAGTCTGATACACTTGATAAGTGTCACCAGGGATTTGGGAGCTAACACATCTACAAGTTCTGGTCATGGAGATGACCAGCTGCAAATTTCCTGTGTCCAGTAAAGACATTTATCTGACAAGTGTTATGATTCTCTTATTCTGCATCCCATTGTGTAACTTGAACATGATGTGTGTCACAGCAGAAGTGTGCTTCACATGCATGGGGGGCCTTTTACATATAGGGTGTAGTGTCTGTGTTACATACCTGTCTCTCCAGCATGTACTATTTATACCACAGGGATGGTGTGGGTGTGTAGAACAGGTAAGACATGTGTTAGTCCTCTCTTGGATATGTGGGAGGTACACAGTGGGATCTGACACCTCCCTGTATGGCAGCTATACACATCCCCTCCAAAGCATTTAGTACACAGATTACACATATACAGTGTTGACACGGACTCCATAGGACATGTTATCTACAATGTGTATTGGTTTACCATGGAACCTGTGTGGTTGCTATAGCTTTAAGATATGCCTGTGTAATGTCATAGCAAGGGTGCCATTACACCCAATGATAGGTGTGATGAGTGCCAAAAATCAGTATAACAATGACATTATGAGATTTACATTCCATACCTTTCTGTATAGGTTGTACATAATTGAATGGATCCCCACATTTTACTGACCAGTGAATCTCAAAGGCTACATTACTCTCTTTGTCCATAACTCCATGAGTAATGGCTCAACTATGTGCGGTGTGTGGACACCACTATATTTTCCATGGGTGGATACCTTCCAAAAGGATAGTATTGTGTAGTTGTTGGCATTTACTGTTTGTCAGTGGCTCTGACAACAACTGAATGTGTGTCTCAGGCCATCCTGGATAACTGTGAGTCTGTGCGGGATTCAGTGACAACTCCTAACATACAATCACCTGCTAATGTAGTCAGTCAGAGATCACTGACAGTGGCCATGACTGCACAGAATGGAATGGCTTGAAGGAGTATGCCATTAATAATGTCTGGGGAAATCCACTGGTGACTGGCGTCATTGTAGCATAGGTCTCCCAATGCTATCTTCCCAGATTATGACTATCAGACACTTGCCTATTCAGCAGCTGACATACCACTCTGTAAATAACCTACACAGTTTCCAGCAAGGACTGCTGGCCTAATATTGTCAAACACCTTGTCAGGCCATGGTAGGTAGAGTGAGTCATATTCCCCATCATTCATTGCATAGTGTAACACTCAATGGGGCCCACTGGTTAGGGTAGGTAGTGGGCATGATCTGGCCTTGAGCAAAACAAACTGTGTTTTGTCCAGTGTCAGTAGGTGTGTGACATTGTTACTGCTCAACTCCCTTCATGGCATTTCATACCACACAACTCAGAGATCTGGGGACACTGCTTGGCACTGCATGCCAGTTGTCCTTTGTGCAACTAAGTATTGCAGTTACTTCCAGCATGTTCCAAGAAGATAGTCATCCAAGTTGTCTGTAAGCTGCACAGACAAACAAGTTAGGGAAGTGCAATATGTATAGCCTGTGAAGGAAAGGTGGGAGTTTTACAAAGATATTCTGTAGTTGAACACTACCCAAGCAGTGTGTACTGGGAGGACACAATTACCTTGTGAAGACTGTAGAAAGCAGAGGAGTCCATAGAATTACTGGTGCCTGACAACTACTAATGCTAATCTCACCCAAAACACTCTCATATAGGTTACCATGCTCCGATATGTTTTCTGTCATCACACGCAAAATGTTACTACAAAGCTCATGATAAGAAGCAGGACACAGCCTGTTTGTTCATCCACATAGCTGTCCCACACCATGAAAGGCTCTGTAGGCTTCACATACCATTCTTAAGGTAGGTGCCTTGATTAGCAACCTGGGCATTTAGTTGGCTTTTGCATGTATTATGCCTTCTTTTCCAGGGTAGGTGGTATGTCACTAGGGATCTGACAAGATGGTGATTAGGAGCACTGCTGCAGCATCACAATTTAATGTGCAATGTCCAGTGACATAGATGCCAAGGCTTGCTGACACAAGCAGCACAGTGGTGGTGATCCATTGTAGGTGACAATTTTACAGCAAGTCATGCATCCTGCCCTTCAACAGATTAATGGTGGATATCTGCATGACATGGCTGTGATGTCTACTGCGGCAGACTGGCCACCTTTGGCCAATGTGTGTCCATCTGCCACATATCCTAGGCATGTCATACTGTACAGTTATGTACCCAAAACATGTGTGTGTTCACACATCATGTCACACAACCACCAGTGTGCTGCCTGGTTGCTTGACAGGCATCGCATGCTTGCAAGACCAATGTAATGTCAACAAAGTTGAACAGGTCCTCTATGCATGCATGGGTATCCACATTTTCACTGCAAGGATTGCCTATAAACACTGTATATCAGGCTGTCAACCCCAAGGCTATGGCAGAATGACCCTAACTTTGCAAGACCTGCTGATGATATTTGGAAAGTGCTCCCCACCCCTCTATTCCTATGACATACAAACACAACATGTGAGAGATGTGACTGCATTTCAAACCTTGCTTTCATGGTGTCTCCAACAGCAGTCATTACATATGGCAATGAGCATTTTGCCAACATGCACAGCTCATATCCTGCACCACCTGAACCCACATCACACACACTTGCGTGTGTGCAGCTCCTTACCACACACATTCCCAAACACAGACACCTCAGAATATCCTGCCTCTAGAGAGCACAGTACACACAATACTGCATGCACCACTCTCTCACCAGTCAAACACTTGAGGCAAAACACAAAATCACACCTATTAGTCATAAGTGATTACATTGTGAGACACATTGATGTCTGTGTCAAAATGGTACATATGGGAAAGATCACAGTTAGCTGTCTGTGGGTTGACACAATACACCATACCACACATTGCCACAAATCAAGGAATATCAGTTAACATAATGTTGGCATCATAGTTCCTGCAGGTGTGTCCATTTAGGGATATATGTCACCAGACTGTATGCAGACACATGAATGAGCTTAGTCAGGCTGTGTCTCTCGTGGGTATGTGCATACCTTTTAGCTGCAGTTGACCCTCACCTAGGATGATGCCTCCATACACAAGGAAATTGATGGAAGTCAATAACTGCCTTAGCATGTGGTGTCATTATCTGGGGATCTACTACATGTCTGCCTGGGATGCCTTGCTCAACAGACATCAATACTTCATCAGTGATGGTATTCATCTTTCACCCCTGAAATTTGGTGTACTAGCCAAGGCTGTTGACACCCACACTATGCATCTTATATACACTGGAGGGAAAACTTTCCAGTGAGAACCCCATCTTTATACAACATCATGGTTATGCTGCTACATGCTAAGAATAGCAACATTGAACCCCACTCTGTGGAAGGTGTCCCCACCTTGGAATATGTAAACATGTGTGCAGTCAATGACATCTGGTTCAAGTCTGTGGACAGCATCATAGCCATACCAGACTACACTTCCTTCCACATATTCAGACCTCAAAATGAGTGTAGAATGTAATGCAGGTGGTGTATACATACTTATTAAGGATAGATACACATTCAGATTTTGTGAAATACTATGATTTCAGAGAGACACAGCAGGTGCCGTTCATTACTAGAAGGGCACATAATCAAGCAATTTGCCAGCTACAGGAACAGCTCCATGAATCCAAACAACCATTGTGCATATTTGGATGTGCGTGTGCCTATCAAGATATATCATTACACCATGGTTTGGGATGGCATTAATTGACCACCAACTGTGTTACTTAGTTGTGCTGCAGCTCACTTGCCCAAAGGTTAGTCCATGTCCTTAACTACAATGCCCTGGGGCAGTGCCATGACATCCCCACAAGGGGAACCAACATATTGCATCATGTGTTTACCAATGTGGGTGACCACTGCCACCCCCCCCCCCAATGTGAGGTCCTCCCTGGTGGGATCAGACCACAAATCAGTCTCATTAAAACTAGCATAACTAACCTCCCTTGCAGACAATACAGACATATATTTCAACAAAGCAATGTATTACCTCCTGTGGGATGGTTTACATAGCTTGACTGCACCTCCCCCCTCAGATGGGACGACAAGTATGCAGAGTTGTACACCCATATATTATGCTGCCAGCATTACAACTGCATAGACTTAGCTGTACCTGACAAGAGGACCACAGGCAACACATGTCACAGCAAACCTGCATGGAGGACGACTGCCATTAGCAGGCTGTGCAATAAGAGGTGGACAATGCTGTGTGACAGCTGGAGTGAAATGTGCCCCCCTAAAATGGAGACACAGCCTCCTTGCTAAAACAAGCACATTGTATTTTTGTTAACATCGAGTTGGCACAGTAAGTGACAAAATTAGCCACCCACACAAAGCAGACCCACAATGCACAGTGTAGTTACACTTGTAACATCAAAGGACAGGCCCAGATTGTTGGTGAACTAGTACATAATCTTCTTCTTCTTTCAGCTTTTTCCTGGTTAGGAGTCACCACAGTGGATCACCTGTCTACTCACGATTGGCAGTGGAGTTTTACGGTGTCGAGTTGCCAGCCTGGTGCCCAACCGTCCACAGAAGGCACACACATGCACACACTCACACCTAGGGCCAATTTAGAGTGTCCAATCCACCTACAGCATGTCTTTGGGATGTGGGAGGAAACCAGAGCACCCTGAGGAAACCCACGTGACCACAGGGAGTACATGCAGACTCTGCACAAAAGGCACCCCAGCCGAGGATCATACCAGAGAACCTCTTGCTGTGAGGTGGCAAAGCTAACCGCTGCACCACCGTGGCCGCCCGTGAACTAGTACATACTGATGTTACATATAATGGGTCTGTACTCATAGGTAACCTGTAGTCCCACAGGTTTTGCGTCAACTTCACTCCTCTGTCCCCACCACATATGTCACATGACATTCCTACAACCTGTCCCATACCTTCCATATCTACAGAGCAGGTCATAAGTGGCCTTTCTATGGGGCTACACAGCATCTGTTGGACATACTAATATCCCAGGTCGCGTCCTACATGGGATCTGACAAGGATTGTTAACACCATTGGGAGCACCTTGCAATCATACTGAAACCACTGGCTGCTCCCCAGCTAACAGAACAACGGCAGCTGTTATACCATTGCATAGTGGTGGGCATCCACTGACCACTAGAACTATAGAACTCTTTGCCTGAGTCTCCATATCTGTATGCCCATAGGGCCAATCATCATGGAGCTGATCAACACACATATATGTGATCTACACACAGTTGACTGTACACAGTTTGGATATCTGACAGGGGGATCATGACTGTTAAATGTGGTGGACATTTCTGAGACAGCCACCAAGGACCTGGGTGAGGGGACATCAGGGCACACAACCCCCTGGATTTAGCCAAGCTGCCTGACTATATCCCCCACTTAAGCATAATTTACAAAAGTACCCATTTAGGCATCCATGGTAATATTTTTGTAGGGATCACTAAGTGGACCATTGATGGCACACATACTCAACAATAGCTAATCTGTAAGCAGCAGTGTTCAACAGGACTCAGTCTTGGGTCCTGTACTGCTTGGAATCCATTTAACTATGATACAAGTGAATACTGAATGTCTGTGACTAATAATGTTGGCTGATGTCTGCAAACTGTGAGCACTCATGGAGTCTGTGAATTATGTCAATATCCTACAGGAGTGTATTGGTGAACAAATACCTGCTGACATACTAATGGCAATAAACTCCCTGCAAATATATCTGTAGTATCATTTCCATTGGTAACACCTATGTACCTGGTAAGTAGCACATTAGTAGCAACACCTGATGTACATACTCAGGGGTGATAGAACTGAGCACACACGCCTAGCCACACAGGTTTACACCTAATGTGCCTGAGCTTGCCATGTCTCTCCAGTGGTATGATGGGAATCATATATCATAGCTGAGGGCACAGTCACCCGTAATTGACATACTCATAACCTCCATGTACTCCTCCCTCAGCATGCCAATAACTGAGTGCAATGGCAATTTGGTAATGTACCCTTCCAAGCACTACTGACAATTGCACACAACAGTATGGTCCCTCACATCTTCAGTATCTGTTCAATGGGGATCATCTCAATCAGTGTCATTGTAGCCTGTGCCATATAGACTACTCAGAGGTGATCTCTGCCTTGCATATGGGGCAATGTGTGACCCTGCTTGATTGTAAATTATGCATATCTGTAGGTAGCATGGTACATGGATTAATCACTCTAAGGACATTAACCTAGTATGTGATGTTTGTAATAAAAGCTGGTGGGAGAGATCGTTCTAGCAGACTTTAACACACCTTTGAAACAGAACCTGCTTAATGGCAAAGGAGAACCTCAGTGCACCTCATCACATGCCATCTGTATGATTGGCCGGGTGACCATCATTTCACCACAGGGCTTCTGTCTGTGTCTCTCTTGGGCTGGGGCAAGATGTGCTGATCATGTAAATAAGGGTATAAAGTTGTCTAGGATTGTAAGGGCTGTATGGCCATTATGCTAGGGATGTTCAAACATCCTATGGTTCCATAAGCTCATGTAAAATCCTCTAAAAGCCACACATACAAACATGTCTACATTGAGGATACCACCACTTCCAATTACTGCTTACAGGACATGGCACAGTACACACATAGTGCAAGCTGGCTGTATGTAGATTACAACACTTACCTATCTAATGGTACACATTACAGATTACATTACATGATGAACGCAACACATCTCATGTCTGTAATTAGTATCTCTTTAGGACATGTTATGCTTGATGACATCAACAGGCCTAGTTGTGGTCAGGCATTTGGAGGCCCACATCACCTGCTACAAATAAAATAATGCAAAACCCAACCTACTGAGTTGATTATATTTAGGCATATGGACATGGGAAAGAGTAGTGAAAGCTAGGTTAAGAAGGGAGGTGATGATTAGTGATCAGCAGTATGGTTTCATGCCAGGAAAGAGCACTACAGATACGATGTTTGCTCTGAGAGTGTTGACAGAGAAGTACAGAGAAGGTCAGAAGGAGTTGCATTGTGTCTTTGTGGATTTAGAGAAAGCATATGACAGGGTGCCTAGAGAGGAGTTGTGGTATTGTATGAGGAAGTCGGGAGTGTTAGAGAAGCATGTAAGAGTGGTACAGGATATGTACGAGGGTAGTGTGACAGCTTTGAGGTCTGCAGTGGGAGTGACAGATGCATTTAAGGTGGAGGTGGGATTACATCAAGGATCAGCTCTGAGCCCTTTCTTATTTGCAGTGGTGATGGACAGGTTGACAGACGAGATCAGACAGGAGTCCCAGTGGACTATGATGTTTGCAGATGACATTGTGATCTGTAGTGAGAGTAGGGAACAGGTGGAGGAGACCCTGAAGAGGTGGGGATATACTCTAGAGAGAAGAGGAATGAAGGTCAGCAGGACTAAGACAGAATATATGTGTGTGAATGAGAGGGAGGATAGAGGAATGATGAGGATGCAGGGAGTAGAGGTGATGAAGGTGAATGAGTTTAAGTACTTGGGATCAACAGTCCAGAGTAATGGTGAGTGTGGAAGTGAGGTTAAGAAGAGAGTACAGGCAGGATGGAGTGAGTGGAGAAAAGTGTCAAGAGTGATTTGTGACAGACAAGTACCATTAAGAGTGAAAGGGAAGGTCTACAAGAGGGTAGTGCGACCAGCTATGTTATATGGGTTGGAGACAGTGGCATTGACAAAAAGGCAGGAGTCAGAGCTTGACGTGGCAGAGTTGAAAATGTTAAGATTTGCACTGGGTTTGATGAGGATGGACAGGATTAGGAATAAGTATATTAGAGGGTCAGCCCAGGTTGGAAGGTTTGGAGACAAAGCCAGATAGGCAAGATTATGTTGATTTGGACATGTGTTGAGGAGGGATGCAGAGTATATTGGGAAAAAGATGCTAAGGATGAAGCTGCCAGGTAACAGGAAAAGAGGAAGGCCTAAGGTAAGGTTTATGGATGTGGTGAAAGAGGACATGCAGGTGGTTGGTGTGACAGAGCAAGATGCAGAGGACAGGAAGAAATGGAAACAGTTGATCTGCTGTGGCGACCCCTAACGGGAGCAGCTGAAAGAAGAAGAAGAAGACATCCACACACTCTCCAAATGACCTAGAGTTAGATTAGAACCCCTACCTAGCTAGTCTTACATACTATAGATCGCAGTGCTTATCACATGCACCATGGGTTCAATCTAATGTTATAATAGCAGCTGGTAGTGTTAAGGTAGATAACATCATCAGGCCTTGTAGAAGAGGGAAGTGTGGAAGCCAGCAGCAACTTACAGGGCCAAGAAGTGCAGAGCCATTGACAGATTCTCAGTTGTTTTGTAAGGACACACACACACACACACACACACACACACACACACACACACACACACACACACACACACACACACACACACACACAGTGGCCTAGAGTGAGATTAGAAACTCTACCTATCTAGTCTTACACACTATAGATCAGAGTACTTATCACACATGTTATGGCTTAAGTTTGCTTTCTATTTGATTGCCAGCAAACTACTTGTGGATTAAGCAAACTAGGCTTGTGTTGAACAGCATATGTGGCCTGCAGAGTGATATTGCTTTGTACTACTATCTGCATCTAGTATCTTAGCAGTCAGATAACTGTTATTTTTCCTAGCTATGTATCTACAGTTACCAGCAGGGGCAGCTCATGCTATTGGACTGCAAGACTGCAGCCCTCCCAGCTGTAAAAAGAAAAGAAAAAATGAAATAAAAAAAAAGTAAAGAAAAATGAAATAATAGCAAGTTCCAGAGCTCCACGCCTGCATGCTTGACATTCCTGGAACTGCACACATGCATGCAGGAATCCGGACTGCTGTTTAACCATTCTAGGTTAGGAAGAAGGCATCAGACTACAGAGATGCCCAGAATTATATGCGGTTACAACTGCATAGAGTGGAAGAGGATCAGACTGCAATGTCTTCAGGCTGAATAGCTTGCTCCCATGGGAAGGACATGGAAGCTGCTGCAGGAATTTCAAATGAAGCTGGGATGGACTCCAAACTCAGGTACTGTAGTGTGTGTTTGTGAAATGTCCCAGTTAAATATACCTGGTGGCTAGAGAGAAACTCAAGAAATATACCTCATGGCAAGAGATTAACTCAGGGTCAAACCCTGCACCTCAGGTGCAGTTAGCAAAAACCTGAATTCCCTACCCACCACCACTTGTGAAAACTATTCAGAATTTTGCTTCATATTTTTTTTCTGTTCTGTTCCTCATAAAATCTGTGGTTTTCTGGATTTTGAATTCACTAAATAATGACAGGCATTTGAATTTCAAACTTCATATTTTCAGAAAGTACATGGTAACACAAAACGTTTTATTCTAGCAATTTTCTAAGATTATAAGATTGTATTTGAAATGTATCCCTATTTTTGGGGCTGTATTCCCCCATTGTCTTTGTCCAGGTTTTTTGTGCTAAGAGGTTGAGAGCTATGGTGAGAACTGAATTCACTAAATGATAGCCATTTAAGTTTTAGTCTTCCTGTCTTTCAAGAAACAGCTGATTTGGCATAGTGGTATGTTGCTCTGAGTGTAGTGCACAGGGTCATGGGTTCAAGACTTGGCATTGGAATTCATGGCAATAACACTACATTTTATTCTAGCAAATTTCCAAGATTATACAAGCAATGTTTAAAATGTGTCCCTGGTTTTGGGGGTTTTGTCCCCCCTAATAAAATTTGGCTTTTTCCAGATTTCTTGTGCTGCAAAGTTGAGAGATACAGTTGAGTGTCGAGTGAATGTTACAAGGAGCTGAGAGCTTTAGGAGAAGAGAAGTTTAGTGCCATGGAGGCTGCTTGCATTGCTAATAGCACAATAGGTAGTATACTTGTGTTTAATGCAGAAGGCAGTGGGTTCTACTCCTGCAGTATGTAGATCCATTTCTGATACTGTACTGTGTAGTACGTTTAAAGGGGGTGGATGCTGCAGTCCTGAGAATGTCCTCTTTGGTGGAGATACCTAGTAAATATGAACCTGTTATCAGTTTGTCATCCATTCCCTATTGCAATATTACTAGCTTATCATTTTTTAATGTAACATAGGTAATATATTCCTCAAGGGCAACAGGCAATTTATTGTAGATGAAACAATGAAATCTAAAGTGTTTTGCTAGCAGCAACCTCTTCATTAGTTACAGATCTCTTTAATGTGGAATTATTTTGATGACTTTTACTTCTGCAGATATTGTGCATATTTACTGATACTGGTGGATTGTAGATGTTTGAGTAGACTTTTATGATGGAAATGTTCTGTATCGCGAAGTTTTGTCATTATTGGTGCATGCATTTTGTTTCATTGTTTACTGGAAAAATGTTCAAAACAATAAATTTAAAATGCACTCTAACAACTGTACTATATTATACAAGGAATATAATTTAATACTGTCAGGAAGGTGTATCAAAGAACACATGTATGTTTCATGTGCAAGGGGCCTATGATTTGAAAACAGTCCAAAGTTAATCTTTATCTGCCACTGGCCAGATTTTCTTTGAATGTGAGATTCAATGCTGTTTCAATGAATGTGAGTTTCAAGGGCAGAGAAGTTTTAATGCTAAGTCTATTTTCATTGTAAGACTGCATTGCTTTGTTTAGCAGATGTCTATTAATGTTTGTGCTGTAAAATGTAAAATAAAACTTTTAAATGAAATCCAACTGATCATAGAAGTAAAAGAGTATATACATTATTGTGTTTATGGTCAATGGGGTGAAATAGCCAAGTAATGGACATTGGAATGGCTGCAAAGGGGAGGTCCCATTCGACCATGATTTTGTGAGGGGGGAAAGGTGTCAAACTCAAAGACAGCCCTGGCTGAACTATACCTCTCAACTGTCCAGATTTTCGCAGAATGAATAGATGGTTGCTTCTTATTTTTGGTTTGCTCCTCATAAAATGTGTGGTTTTCTGGCAAATCATTTAGGAATGAAGTCACTAAATAATGACAGACATTGAGCTTCAGCCTTCATACCCTTCAGAAAAATGCATGTTAAAGCAAGACCTATTATTCTATCAACTGACTAAGTTTATACAAGAGCAATTTTTAATACTGTTTGTATGTTCCCCCCAATATATTTGGCATTGTCCAGATTTACTGCATTAAGAGGTTGAGAGGTACGCACAAATAAGTCCCTTTATATAATTAGGTATATCCAAACCTCTCAACTGTCCCCAATTTTGGCTCATAATGTTGCTCTTCTCCTAATAATCCCTCCGCAAAATGGCAATTTTGAAAGAAAATATGGAGGCTTTACAATTATTAAATAATTGTAATGATCAGAGTTATAGCTTACTTTTATTTCAGAAATGCATGTACCTTCTCTTATTTTGTTAACTGCCCAACTTAACAGTACTAATATTAAAACAGTGTCCCTTCTTTGACATGTTCCCAGTTGTATTGTGTGGTTATTTTATATTTTTGCATCACATTTCTGGTCCTTTTTTCTTAAAATTGTGGTTTTCTGGCAAATTAATATCAAATCATTAAAGACTGAAGGTAGAAAATAATGACAGACATTTGAGTTTCAGATTTCATACCCTTCAGAAAATTCATACTAATGCAAGATCTACTATTCTATTACATTTCTAAGTTTATAAGAGCAATATTTAAAAAGTGTCCTTATTTTTGGGCCTTTGTACCACTTCTATTTATGGCTTTGTCCAGATTTCTTGCTCTGAGGTTGAGAGGTATGACAAATGTGTCAGGGCCATCACCATTAGCCAGAAACATTTCAAACTGTGACATAATTGTTGCACCCCACTCCCCCATGTAGTGACTTTGGATGTGTCCAAGCAAGGCAAGGAGCAGTTATGCAGTGTAAGTGTGCAGAGTATCCCCCCATCCAAAGTAGACACAAGTACTACAGTGGCTTTTCATTGGTCCTTGATTTTGCAAAATGTTCTGGTTTTCTGTCATATTCTTATGCTGTTGATTTATGCTTCTTACTATTCAGAAAATGCATGTTGTTGCAGTGCCCGTTGCTCTGTGTTTAAGTAGCAATGCTTTAATGACCATCAGGTAACCTTGTCTGAGATTGTAAGATGCACGTAAGCTTTAATAAGCATATTGTTAAAGAATTACCAACATTGAAAGCCTTTTTGTTGTTGTCATGCAGAGAATATGTACATAACTAGATAACATGTAAGCCTTAGGTATTGAAATGTATATGACAGCATTTGTAATAAAAGACAGGGTTACAACATTTTCAGAAGCTCATTACATTTGTTGGAGACTTGCAGTCATCTTTGCAGGCTTTACCCGTAAACTAAACAGAATGTCAATCTATCATGTGTGGTCCATAACCTGTGCAGTAATCCTTTAAGCAATTTATCTTGAGCTTGTTTCTTGTTTGCTGCTCATTTTTTACTTTGATCATATTTTCTCCATTAAACAAGTAGATAGTTGTTGTCAGGCAGCAGGTCTTTTTTGGATAAGAAACAGTTTTACAAGTGGGGGTATCACAGAGATTGGTACTTTCAACTTGTTACTTGTACTTTTATAAAGCTGAATATAAATTATAATTAGAACTGCAGTACAAGGAGAAGTGGTTTGAGTTGAGTGCTGCTTGTTTTTTATACTTAATTTTGACTGGCATTCCAGTAATGTATTTAAAAAGTAATTTATTTTTTCATGCCTCATAACCTTTTTGTTTCCATCTAGTATTAAGTAAGCTGTCATGTAGCCAATGCACTGAAATATTTTTTTTCTTCTACACTTCATTTTGTCTTGGTTGAACTCTCATAATAATGGTTTGGCACTCAGGGCAGTGCATTTAAGTCCCAATTTTTGTGTTTTTTAGCATAACCCCACCCCTTTTGAGTTGGCCACACCCTTCCTGTTGGCCCCACCCACTCAGCTGTCGCCTGCAGCCCGCCTTTGCTTTGAAGTCACCAGTCACCACTGGTTACCAGTATGGCCATATGTGGTTGTTTGCACTTGGATGAGCAAGCCTGTGGGCAGGAACAATGTGCATTGTCCATGCATGTGTAGACAACATTATACATTACAACACCTGCTCACATGTTGCTGTATGTGTGGTGACATCCAGCAGGCACAGTGGTCTGTAGATAAATGCATTGTGTACTGTTGAGCCCTTACTTTGGATCCTTTGAGCAACATTATAGATGTGTGATAGAACAGCTTTATTCACCATTATTATGGTATGTAGGACAATACAGACATCCACACACATATTTATGTATATAACAGGGATGCATATATAAATGTATCTGTGTGTGTATATGATATGTATATGTGTTATGTAGATATATGGGGAGAGACTGAGATGTTTTATATATATGTATATATATATATATATATATATATATATATATATATATATATATATATATATATACATCTATTTGTAAATACATAGAGAAATATATAATATTTATGTGAGACAGAGATAGTGACAGACAGATATGTATAGATATATGTATTTATGTATGTATGTATGGTATACACATACCTATACCTAACAGGTCATTTTGATCAAGGGACAACAGAATTGCGCTCAGTTGAAATAAGTGTATGAGTATACCCAGTGGTACTGTCAGTATTTATAAAGTGACTCCAGCCTCCACCTACCTGTTCTCCAGTCTGGGATTTTGTGTGTTGCAGACAATTACATCTGTCCCTGTTTCTGCAGTACTGAACTTCACGCAAATTGTCCATGGCATTTTCCAGCTGTCTGACATAATTAATATGTGACAGAGGTTCATAATGTTACTCCACACACAGACTGACTGTCTGTAAAAACACCAGCATAATAATACCTCACATCCAAAAGATGTGGATATTTCCAGATTTGAACCATCAACACCATCACCTATACTAACTTTCCTAGTCTACTGAGCCACACAAGCTGCCAGTCGGAGAGTAGTCATTCATCACACAGTCAACAGCATACATATGTACATTGTTATTCCTGCGTTGTGAGACATGCAATGTGTGATCAATTTCTATGTTACTGCCCTGAGATTGCCTGGGCTGCTGATATACCACTGATGACTTACTGTTAAGGCTGTTATATGGGAATATCGCTGTGTTGTGGGAACAACACCACATGCTCTGCTGGGATACACAGTAGTCAAAATATCATGTGACTCTACTGTTTAACATCACCCTTGACTGATGTGGTGAATATTCCAGCCATGAGGCCTATATTAAGGAACAAATACTAGTGGACAGAGTATCTGTAGTCCCATGGTGATGTTACTTCTGTCCAAACAGCCCACTATAATTACTTGCATCACTGCAGCATATCCATGCATGCAATACCATATCATAGTAATCCTTAGAAGTACTGTGTAGTTTAGAGACTTGTCTTGCGAATGCAGCAGTTGGAGGAACTTTAGTTCAGGGTTGACTCTGTCTGATGCAAGCAGTACATAGCAAATACATGGATAAGTACTAGTTTTGTGGACTGCCTCGCATCAATTTTAATATAAGTATGTGAGTAGGAGTAAGGTGTCAGCCCCCAGGTCCCTAGGTTGTCGGTGAATGTGCTATGCGTTGCCTCTTAGCCAATGCCATGGTGTACTGAGCACACCTACATCTGCCTACAGAGACATCAGCAGAGGGTTCCTCCTCCGAGTCCTCCTGTGACTCTGGCTGTGGCAACGTAGGCACAGGTAGTGGGCTGTGTAGCTCTTCCCTTTGTTAATCCTGATGCAGCTGTTTCCAGAGGATCACATTGTGTAGCATAGCACATACTGTAAACATATGTACACATGTAGCTGGAGAGTACTGCAGGGCTCCACCAGATATATCGAGGCACCAAAACCGTGACTTCTGAAGCTCAAGCACACATTCTATGATGTTCCTAGTCTGTGCGTGTGCCTCATTATGGCATTCTTCCATGGGTGTGTGTGCATTTCTGATGGGTGTCATCATCCTTGGTTCCATTGCATTGCATACCTAGCATCCCACAGTAGCAATGTGGGATGTCCCCCCTTGCAAATATCTGGTACAGCTGTGATGCATTCTAGATATGGGGATCATAATAACTGTCAGGGCTGCCAGCACACAAATTCATGATAATCTCTTGGGCATTGCACATGACTTGGCAGTTGATGGAGTGGTGCCCCTTGTGGTTGACGTAGATTTTATCCTCCTCACTGTGTGGTGTCTTGATGTGTACATGAGTGCAATCTATGGCACCCAGTACTTCAGAGTAGTGTGCTACATGGTAGAAGTGTTGCATATTGCTGGCCTTCACCTCAGCGGTGAGGGGAAAAGAAATGTGCTCACTGGCAGATGGTAGCATGGCATCCAGGAATTGGTGGAGTACCCTGGATGCAGATGCCTGTGAGACCACCATCATGTCTGCAGTAGCTCTTTGGAAAGTACCTGTAGCTAGTATCCTAAGGGCTTTGTTTGCAGTTCCTGTTACTGAATCTTTACCTAATTTGGAACAGAGGAGGTTCCCTTGCTTACCAGTGGGAGTGGGAAGCATTGAGCTGCCTGTTGGTCCAGTTTTGTGAGGTTTCAGCCAGCAACTTGTAGTTTATTGGTCGTTTCTGTTGCAAATTGTTTGTGTAGGCTGTGATAGCCGATTTATAGCATTTATAAGTGTTTACTGTATCTGTTCTGCTTGTCTCTTGAAAAAAAAAAAAAAAAAAACCAAAAAAAAAATATCTCTTGTTTTCCCGCCTTACTAAGCTAGAATAGTCCAGTTTCAGAGCTTGCTGATCCCTGGGCTTTGTTTGCAGTTCCTGTTACTGAATCTTTACCTAATTTGGAACAGAGGAGGTTCCCTTGCTTACCAGTGGGAGTGGGAAGCATTGAGCTGCCTGTTGGTCCAGTTTTGTGAGGTTTCAGCCAGCAACTTGTAGTTTATTGGTCGTTTTGGGCCAGTTCCTAGCTTCTTTCAGCCCCCTGATATAAAAAACGCTAAGCGCTTTGCTGATTTAAGCATTTAGCCGAAGTTTGCGCGGAGTTGCTACCGTTGCACACTAGGGCAGCGGCGGTTAAGCAGATTTAAACTATTGGGGCTACCTAAATTACACTCTTCAAATTTTCCCTTAAAACTACCTTCCTCGAACTATACTACTGATCTAATCAGCGTATCCTATAACTAAAAAGATCTTCTCTACTTGACTCCAAGTAGAATATTCTCTATCTGTTAAACCTAGCACTTGCTCCTACAGTACTTATTACCTTGATATGGCACTCTTGTCATAGATAGTACCCCAAAAAGGCAAACCCCCATTTCTCCGTCACCCACGTCCCCCGGAATCTTTTTCAAAGTTTTTTTGTCTATTCCTTCTAGTATGTCGAGGGATCAGTTGCTAGTGTCCTCTCCTGCCCAGCTGGTGAACCTGGGAATTTTGAGGCAATGTTACAATTGCCTCATGTACACAGACAACCCTCTCCTCCTCCCACAAAACACAAATACATGCGAGAGATGCAACTATACGGCCAAACTGGAGGCTGAGCTCTCTCAACATAGGACTGGCAAGACCAGTCAGGGGGAGAAGGTTACCACACACACTATAGACCCAGTCTCACATAGTACCATCAAAACATCAAATCATACACATAAACACACAAAGACATACTCGGAGGCTCTGATCAAAAATCTACCAAAACAGCAGAGGCCACCAAAGCAGACACCCAAACAACCACCACCTCAAAACACAACACCTGCAACACATAGACCTCACAGTCAGAGTGTCAAACAGTCACAGCCCTAAGGCCAAACACAATGCCAGACACACTAGTCATTGGTGACTCCATAGTCAGACACACTGACGTCCCGCTCACCAGACTGAGTAAGGAGAAGGTCACAGTAAGCTGCCTGTCGGGCGCTAGAATCCGCCACATAACGCAAGCACTCAGGTCTCTCAACAGCAGGTACAAATACGACTCAGTCATTGTCCATGCTGGTGTAAACGACCTGAGACGTACCTCCTTGGACTACATGAAAAGAGACATTGAGGAGCTCTCTGATTATGTAGCCCAGGCAGGTATGACCCTGACCTTGAGCAGTATCCTACCTTCACCAAGAATGATGCCACAATACAGAGATAAGATGATCAGCTTTAACAATTGGCTTAAACACTGGTGTCATTCAAAGGGGATCCAGTGTCTGTCTGCCTGGGATGACATGCTGGACAAGCCACGCTGCTTCGCAAGGGACGGCTTGCACCTGTCACCCCTGGGATTCCGGATATTGGCAAAGGCTCTTGCCACCCCATAGTGCCTTTTTTAGGCAAGGCTCAAATTCTAAACCTACCACCCTAGAACACAAAAAGGAAAAAACTAAGGGTAATGCTGCTCAATGCCAGAACTCTAAATCTCAAAATGCACGACTCGAGGCCCTTCTCAATATGGAGAACATCGATGTCTGTGCTGTGACAGAAACCTGGTTCAAGGCTCCTGAGAGCACCCCAGCACTATCAGGTTTTACCTCATATCATGCGTTCCGGCCCCAAAATCCGGACAATACTAAGAAAGGAGGGGGGTATCCATATTCATCAAGGACACCCACACCTCAAGACTGGTGGCAACGCACGATGCATCGGAGACCATCCAGGTGCAATTAACCATAGGCAAGACTGCTCTGCAAATTGTAGCATGTTACAGGCCACCCTCACAAACTCAGGAACCTCACATGGCCTTCCTGAAAACACTAGAGGGGATAAATGTATCACCAAACACCATCATACTAGGTGACTTCAATTACCCTAATATAGACTGGGAACACTACTCAAGCTTAAACACCCTAGCCCAAAAGTTCCTGGAATTCATAAACTCAAATGCCATGGAACAACTAGTCACCATCCCCACAAGAGGAGATAACATACTTGATCTCATCATCACGAACATGGGAGCACAATGTTCAACACCGGAAGTATACCCCTCACTGGTGAGATCAGATCACAAACTAATCTCGCTGGAGGTCCTCATCCCACCCCACCTGAAATAAAAAGACCACAGTAAAGAACTTCTCAAAGCCGACTTCACACTTCTAAAGACTAGTGTGGTCTCCTTTAAGGCCCCGAGCCGGGCGGAAAACAGTACTCAAGCCGCTGAATCACTTACAAATGCCTTCTACCAGCACCTGCAGCACTGCATGGATAAGGCAATCCCAAGCAAAACAAAGACTCTTTGTACCAAAGGCAAGCGTCCAGTCTGGTGGACCCCAGCCATAAACAAACTCTACAACAAAAGGAGGAAGCTACTACAAGATAGAGCAAAATCCTTAAAAGGTAAGACACCCTTGATCACTATAAGTAAAAAACTAAGAGCTCTCATAAAATCATCCAAAGCAAATTTTGAGAGAAAAATAGCTAAAGACTCAAAAGACAATCATAAGGCATTCTTTAGCTATGTTAGAAACCTGGGAGAAAACTCCCAGATATGCTCAGAACTAGTCCAAAATGATGTGAAGATTACTGATCCTACAGACATTGCCAACGTACTGGCTGACAGGTTCAGTGCAAACTTCTCCCCCCCCTCTCCCCCAAAAGGAGAGATATCTATACCAAACGATTGCAGCCCCCCAAACATTTCCAACGCCCAAGTTAGAACTGCTCTCTCCAAAGCAAAAAACACAGCATCCATGGGACCCGATGGTGTCCCCGGCTGTGTGCTCCACTTAACTCAATGAGGAATTAAACCCACAGCTAGGACAGCTATTTAATCAAAGTCTTACCTCTGGATACGTACCCAGGGAGTGGCGCACTGCAACTGTGGTCCCACTTCACAAAGGCGGTGCCTCCACCGACCCTGGAAATTACCGGCCTATTTGCTTGACAAGCCTTATCTGCAAAGCCATGGAGAGGATCATAATGGACCTCATAAATAAAGACATAGAGAATTTGCAGACTTTGTATCCAACCCAGTTTGGCTTTGTCAAAGGCAGATCATGCCTTTTAAACTTGGTTGACTTTTTGAAACAGTCACCAAAGCCATTGATGAGGGAAAGGCAGTCCATACAGCCTACCTCGATCTGGCGAAGGCCTTCGATACAATACCTCACTCGGGTATCATTGAAAAACTCATCAGCTTAAATGTTAACCCATACATCACAAGATGGGTTGCAAACTGGCTGAGTGACAGAACCCACAGGGTCAGAGTTGCTGGCGCCATGTCAGACTCAAAGCCTGTCACAAGTGGTGTCCCACAGGGCTCAGTCCTGGGCCCACTCTTGTTTGGCATCTACTTTTCAAGTACAAGCAAACACAGGAGGGTTATGGCTGACAAAGTTTGCAGATGACTGCAAACTGGGCGCCATAGTAGAAAACACATCTGACACAGATATCCTTCAGAAGGGTCTCACAGAAACGGATAACTGGTGCCAGAGCCATGGCCTAAAGTTAAATGTCAAAAAAATGCATAGTCATACCCTTCGGGAAAAACAAGGTTACCCCTAGCTACCAAATAGGTGGCAATCCGCTGAGCACAGAAGAAGTTATCAGGGACTTGGGGACCCAGGTTGATTGTAGTCTGTCATTCGACACCCATGTAGCTAAAGTAGTTAGGAAGACCTTCTACATTGCCCACCTTATCATGAAGGGATTCTCATCTAGATCAAGGGAGGTCATGGTCTCCCTTTACTCATCACTCATCAGACCAATGATTGAGTACAATGCCCCATTCGGAATGTATCTGACCCGACACTTGCAGCAGCTGGAGAGGCCACAAAGTTCCTCACCAAAAGGATAAAGGGTCTCAAAAATCTGTCCTATGCTGCCCGACTGAAAGAACTCCAGCTCTATTCAGTCGCCACCGCTTGCTCAGAGGTGACCTTTGCCTGGCATACGGGGCCATGTCAAACCAAGATTTGATGAATATGCTTCGCCTCAAAAGGTCTAGATCCATCAGAGTCACAAGGCGGGAGACTTAAACCTCGACACGGCTATTAATAGGACGTGCTGGAGGGATAGATTCATCACCCAAAGACTCCCTATGCTGTGGAACAAAATCCCGGTATATGTAAGGCAGAGCACCTCGCTGGCCTTGTTCAAGAGAAATCTTGACCAATGGATGGGAGATCGCAGATATACCCCAGGGATTACCTCAGTGTCACTGCTCGACAGAGGCACAGCAAAATAATGGGTATAGTTCCCCATACTTAAGGGGTGGCGTAAGCCACAAAACGATGGGCTAGGCTTGTAAATGCCCTCGGGCAGATAGCCTAGTATGAACCTATGAACCTATGAACCTATGAACCTACACATACCTTTGTTTCCACCTTGATGGGTTCCCGTCTATTGGCTCTGGGTCTGAGTTGAGGGCGACAGAGGTCCATAAGTTCTTGTAGTCTATCCCTGTCCAGCCTGTAGTGCTCTACAATCTCCAGCTCATATAGCTCCTGGAAGATTACCCTGGGCCTGAACACTCTTCTCCTTCTCTGTCCAGATCTATAGTCAGCAGCAGCAGCAGCACTGACTTCAGCATCTAGCACATACAGATGTAGCAGAGCTGCAGCAGCCCCTAACATTATCTCAGTTAAAATTCCTAAGTCTGTACTCCAATGGTCCAGAGTATTGGGGAAAAATCAGAATGTAGGGTGTATGCAAACTTTATACAGGTCTGCTGTCAGTGCAGAATGTGTGACTGGCTAAATATGATGCATTCCACCTGGAAATAACATCATTTAATGGCCCTAGTTCAGTGTGCGATGCTGCACAAAGTGCCTCCGCGCAGCCTTCCTTAAACAAGTCAAAACTTCTAATTCACTATATCTGGTTTTCAGACACAGTCATCAAGGTAGCGCAACAAAGCTTAAAAGAGCTTAGAAGACAGTGGACATGCCCCCTTATGTCAGCTACATCCTGTGTAGACATCAACATTGGTCTAAGCCTACACAAAGGGGATATACGGACACTATTACTCCTTTCTGTTATTTAGCAACTCCACCTCATTTGCATACATATCTGTGCTCACAGCCTGGAAACTACACACTTCATAGTCCTACCATGTAAAAGCACCAATGCACCATTGTGGTCACCCCATGCAAGGTCCTGTAATACATTTCTGTCACGTAACATTATTTGTTTTCCAATTTTTAACTTATTTCCTTTCATTTTTCTGACACACAGGATTAGTTTCGCTCATATGCATATGTGGTATTACATTTTCAAGGAATTACTATCCGTATAAATATATATATATATATATATATATATATATATATATATATATATATATATATATATAATTTTACGCCTCCTCTTGTCTGTCTACACTCCTGTACACGTACAGTGCAGATGCTGACACATGCTGAGAGCTTTGGTTTGAGTCATGTGATTTAATTGACAATCCCACCCTTCTAGACGGTGACATCCACCCCAACCCAGGCCCAACTTACCCCTCCCCTCAACATTACTCTACTAATCACAATAACAAATACCTCATAGGGCACCTTAACATTCAAAGTATAAACAATAAAATACCCCACCTTCATGCCCTCCTAGACACCCACTCTTTTGACATTCTATGCCTCTCAGAAACTTGGCTAAAATCAAACACTAAAGACTCTGAGATAATACCCCAAGGCTATAATATAATAAGACATGACCGAACAAAACGCAAAGGTGGTGGAGTAGCTATCCTTTTCAAAAATCAACTTAACATCACTACTCTACCAACATGCCCAAACCAGGATAGCAAAATAGAAGCCATTATAACTAACATCCAACTAAATGCTAAAAAAGCCCTCCATATCATATGTATGTATCTACCTCCAGGAAACAATATTCCTATACTAGAAGATTTCCTTAGCTGGGCTTCTACCACCTACCCACAAGAAACCATAATCCTAGGCGACTTTAACATAGACTGGAATACTATTAATACTGAAAATCCCTCCTCTCATATTAACCTTCATGGTTTCTCCCAAACTATCACCTCAACTACGAGATTCCATAAGCACAGTAAGAGAGAGAGTATATTAGACTGGATTCTAACAAACAATGTAAACAAAATATATAAAGTAGGTACCATGCCAGATGATGTCAGTGATCACTCCCTAACTTATATTCCTAGAGAAAAGTCAGATAGTATAAACATCCCTAATATAAGAAAAGTTCGCTCTACCAAGCATTTTAATATAGACCTTTTTCAAGCTGAACTGAGCAATTGTAACTGGAATCCATTAAAAACACTTCCTCTGGAGGAAGCAGTCCTATTTTTTAATACTACTTTCTTATCCATTATTGATAGACATGCTCCAGAGCGTTCCATTAGAATGAAATCTAAAACAACCCCATGGCTTTCCAAAGAGACTAAAGAACTCATCCTCACTAGAAATAAAGCGTGGAACAAATGGAGAATCCACAGAAACAGCCCAGATTTCCTTCACTTCCGCCAGCTTAGAAATCTGACTAAAAAATCAATAATATCCGACAAAAAAAAATTCTACTGTGAACTACAGCAAACTCATCATAATAATTCCAGACAATTCTGGTTATCAGTAAATAAACTACTCTCCCCAGGTACAGCCAAAACTCCTTCCCCACTAAATGCCAACCCAGACACCCCTCTCCTAACTGCAAATGCTTTTAACTCTTTCTTTACTGAAACTATTCAATCCCTAGCTAGACAAATGAACACCAACAACTATTACCCTCCAAACAAACCAGCTAACTCTTCTTACAACTTCTCACTAAATCCTATATCTACTTCTTACATCTACAGACTCATCCACAAACTAAAACCTTGTACCCCTTCAGCTGACAAGCTCCCTTCCCTTTTTCTCCAAAAAGCAGCCAAAGAAATTGCATATCCTATAACCATACTCATAAACAGAACTATCCTAGAAGGATCCATCCCAGACATCTGGAAAGTCTCTTATATTATTCCACTACATAAAGGTGGTAACTCTATTGACTATTCCAACTTTAGACCAGTTGCTCTCCTCTCACCCTTAGCTAAAATCATGGAGAAATGTATTCACCAGCAACTAGTACACTATCTCTCTCTACACAACATTATAGCACACTGTCAGCATGGCTTTCGACCTCATCACAGTACCACCACTGCCCTTCTTTCCTTTATAGAAACTATCAACAAAAATCGCAACAATAATCTTCTCTCTTCTGCTCTTTTCATTGATCTATCAAAAGCATTCGACATGGTCAACCACTCTCTTTTAGCAAACATTCTTGAATCTCTCTCATTTGATAACCTAGCCATGAAATGGTTTAGATCATATCTTAGCAACAGACAACAAGCAGTTATATGGGAAAACCACATCTCTTCCCTTTTGCCTATTTCCATCGGAGTTCCTCAGGGCTCCATTCTTGGTCCACTTCTTTTCTCCCTCTTCATTAATGATCTTCATTCTGCAATCCCACAAGCAACCTGTATTCAATATGCTGACGATTCGACCCTCATTTGCACTGCTCCATCCACTACAGAACTGATCTCACTTACCCAAAATATATTCAGGACAGTTGAAACATGGTTCTCCCAACGGTTCCTCCTACTCAATGCCAAAAAAACTAAACTTCTCCTTTTTACCCCCACTACTCGGACCCCCCCACTTGACTTCTCCATCTCCTCAGACAATGACACCATCATCTCACCTGATTTGACAACAAAATTGCTAGGAATTACCATCGACAATAAACTCTCTTTCGATCAGCACATTAACAATACCATCAAGTTAGTTAACAGAAAAATGGGATCCCTATATCGAATTAAACCCTTTCTAACACCATCTACTAGAGCCAAGATCGCCCAATCCCATCTTCTATCTACTCTACTATATGCCTCCACTATTTATACCAACCTTAGGAAAAGCAATCTTAATAAACTCACAACATGCTATAACAATATTGCCCGCTTCGCCACTGGTAACCCCTTCAGAACCCTTCATTGTCTCAATCTTAAAACTAGTAATAAAATCAAAGTAAAACGCCACTTGGATCCACAAAACAAAACCCTTTTATTAACACAGAAAACTGAGCGCTGAACGCTTTCACCCACCTCCACCGTGGGTTTCTTCAGAGTTAATGAAATACTAGAGCAGTTATTATTTTATACTACGAAACTGAACAGCAAAAACCAATCACCTTGTAGAACATTGTCTGTTACACTCATCTATCTAAGATAATTAATTAATTGAAAATATATGTGTGAGTACTTCAATCAAATAGCCATTATATGGTATAATAAAAATTACATATAAAAACCTTTTAAAATTCTAACAAATATATAAATATATGAATAAATAAATAAATACAATATATAATATATAAATACAATATATAATATATAATATATGTATATATATATATATAAAAATATATATTTCTATAATCCATTACAAGTGTATCTAAATTTATCAATCAAAATATACACATAATATATATAAAAAATATATAGATCTGATGTGGAATTGTTCATACCACAAAAAATGTATTAATATATTGTGATAATAAAAAAATTCAAGCATAAATAAAATATCTCATATAAAATTAATACCTAGGTACATAAAAATATACAATCTATCTAAAAATTTTATATATTTATGTGCAATGTCAATAGATGGCAAACATTAAATGTACTTATAATAAAAAATCCACTTATACATTATGCATCTCATATGAAGTTAATACCTAAATACATATAAATATACAATCTATCTAAAAAAATTTTTTAAAAAATATATATATATATATATATATGTGCAATATCGATAGATGGCAAACATAAATGCCTATATAATATAGGATTTCATTTTTAAATAACTAGAAATCGATACATGTTCATTTAATCCTGGCTGTTTACAAGCATTTAGCCTAAGCTGCCATAAACATTCTTTAGTTTCAAGAAGTGTATTCAAATCACCTTCATTATTCAAAATCGTGTCTGGTATCCTATCTATTACAAAAAATAGAAACCTCTTGAAATCTTTGCATTTTATACTGTGCATATATAGGGAACTAGTGACCTTCTTGTTTTTAATATCTCTGTTATGCTCAACTATTCTTTCTCTTAACTTCCTTTTAGTTTTCCCTATATAAAATGCAGAACATGACAGGCACGTGGCTAAATATACCACTAGTTTTGTGTTACAATTTACATTTCCTGGACATCTAAGTGTCCTATTGTAACCATGTAATGTAACATATGGCCCATCATTTATGTATCGACAACTTTTACAAAAACCACACTTTCTCATTACAGAGCTTTTAAATAAAATGTGACTTTCAAAGTAATTTTTCAAATTTCTTCCTCTACTAAAAACTATAGAAGGTGTAGTCCCTATATATTGTAAAATATCTGTTTGGTTAACAAAAACTTTTTCGTAACATTCCCTAATAGTATTAGTAAAATCATTTATATTACTACTATAAGGGATTATAAATGCTCCTACCCTCCCAGCATGGTTATTTTTATTTTTATTTTTATTGTTATTCAGGGTACCATATGTCAACAATGGTTTGAAAGTGTCCTTCCTTTTGTTCCTCACTTCACCCTTAATACTCTCAACTAATTTTCTTGGATACCCTCTTTCTAAAAACATATTTTCCAACTTTATTAACTCTCTGTAAAATTCCGTATCTTCACTTATTATTCATGATAACCTCACCATTTGCCCTTTTATTAAATTTCTTTTTTGAAAATAAGGGTGACAGCTATCAAAATGCAAATAGGAGTTCGAAAAGGTTTTTTTACGATGTATTGTGGAATTCAATTTTCCATCTAATTTGTAAATTTTCAAATCCAGATATTCACAACTCTCTTGTTCCATATTATATGTAAATTTTAAAAATGTGGTACTACCTTCTAAATATTCTATAAAATCGTTTAGTTCCTCTTTATTCCCCTTCCAAAATATTAGTATATCATCAAGGAACCTAAGGTATAGAACTATTTTTGACCAATAAATACTATCAAAAACTTTTTGCTTCTCCCACATAGCTAGGACCAAATTCGCATATATGGGGGCACATCTAGCCCCCATTGCCACTCCTGCACATTGCTGGTAATATTCTCCCTCGTGCTTAAAAAAATTGTTTTTTAATACCAATTCCATCAAATCAACAAGAAGCTTCCGTTTTACTGTATGAAAATTTCCAAAAACCTCCAAACTATTCTCAAATAGTTCTAAACCCTCTATCAAAGGAATTACTGAAAATAAACTAATAATGTCTATTGTCACTAAATAAACATCCTCCAAATTTTCATTTTTGTAACCATGAAGTAATTCAAGGCAATGCCAGGAATCTTTTAAAATGTACTTAATATTTGCTACTATTTCCTTACAATTTGTGTCCACATAATGAGCAATAGCTTCCATCTTTGACTGCTTTGCAGAAACTATTGGTCTGAAAGGGGGATTGGAGATACTTTTGTGTATTTTCGGTATACCAAATATTGATGGCGTCAAAGGATGTTCAACCGATAAATACTCAAATTCGGCCTTGTTAATAATACCTTCCATCAATAAATCATACACTTGCCAATCTACTTTTGTGTATGCCTTTATAACATCATACCTTGCTACTCTCCTGTAAGTAGTCTCATCACTCAACATAGTACTCATTTTGTTGTTATAATCAAGTTTAGTCATCAAGACCACCCCTCCCCCTTTATCTGGTTTCATGATTCTCATTTCATCAGAGGCACTCAACTCATTTAAACAAAACCTTTCTGCTTCTGTTAAATTGTCTTTAGAAATGTTACTATCCTTCCATGCTTTCCTTAATTGCACTTCACAAAACATTTCAAACAAGTGCACTATAGGATTGTTTGGTGGAATAAATGTGCTGGACCTTCTTAATGTAATATTTTTAATGTCAATATCAATCTTGTTATCCCGTTTTTCCTTAAAATAAATTTTGAGATTCAAACTTCTCGTGTACATTTTTAGATTCACTAAAATTTTACCAATGTCCACTTGATAGGTCGGGATGAATTTAAAGCCCTTTTTAAAAAGTGTGAAGTAACTATTATTTAAAATTTTACCTGTATAGTTATACATTGAAAAATTACCTTCTGTAATAATTTCACATTCACCATTTTCTTGCACATAACATTGGTTTTGTTTAAAATTTTCTACTTCTTGACTATTTTCCATCATATTAAAAAAATGCTCATTGCTGCAATCATGGTCCTGTACTTGCAGCTCAATTGTACTCAGTATACTTTCAAAATTACTTCCTTTGCTACTATCTACTAAAAACCTGTCTTTATTACAGTCTTGTTCTATCACTTCACTAGATGCAAAACTAGCAACCATCTCCGTTGTTCCACAAAATTCTACTGTTGAAATACCTTTGTTACTATCAGCAACAGTCTGTGTAATAGTTACATCTAGGGGAATATCTGATGTATCAAAAGGTAGACTTAAACAGTTTGGAAATATCCTTTCATCTAATAGTAGTGTGTTTGAACCCTGTACCTCCCCCCTCCATTGTACTGATGATTGTAGTTCAGATTCTGTCCCTGGTAACGTTCTCTCAAACGTTCTGACCTGCGGAGTACAGGCTCCTCTAAAAAAATCACATCATTACCATTTGAATTCATAATATTTCTATCCTGCCCTGCAACCTCTTCAGGCATTAGAGAAGTTGCATTCGTGTTTACAACCGGGCCGTTGTTACGAAACCTAAAGAAACGTTTGAATTCACGAAAATGCGAGTAAGCAGTTTCACTCATATAATCTTTAGTATCACGCTGAAGTTTTACATTTTTAGTATCTAACCCTCTACTCACATATTTTCTCATATCATCCAAAATGCTGTCAAATTTACAGTTTTCTGTGTTACTAAAAGGTTTTTGTTTCGTGGATCCAAGTGGCGTTTTACTTTTATTTTATTACTAGTTTTGTTTTCGTATTGGGTCGTGCTAATTGTTTTACGAGTAATCCGCTTTTGGCAGACACGGACATTTACCTTGGTATTTATTTTATATTGGACAGTGGATTTGATTTTATATTGATGAGTATGGAACTTATGGAGCAGTTATTACAGCAACAGCTGGTTCTTACACAGCGGATTTTATCCGTAATGAAGGGCAAAGAGGTCTTTTTTGGTGATGCGCATAGTAATATTGAAGAAATTCAAAATGAGATTGTTGTTCTTTCGGAAGCAGAGGAGCAGAATTTTACTCTCCATTCTACCCCAGGTACATCACGCAGTAATCCAGGTGCTAGTAATGTTCTGGGTACATCACGTAGCAATTCAGGTGCTAGCAATGGTTTGGGAGATCCTATTGGCAGTCGGACATCGCGAAAGGGGCCAGGAAGTGATGGGCATGCTGTTCCGCTACCGGATTCGTCACCAAACGCTAGGAATGGGCTACATGGAGAACGGTACATGGATAATAGAGTCGCAGATTTGAAATCAGTACTTTTGGCGCCGAATTTTCCAGTGCAACGGAATGAATCGGGTACTGAAACTTTGAACAAGCAGATGGACACATTCGAAAAAACATTAAGGAAATTTAAGACTATTCAGATGGACAATGTGTTTTTAGAAAGATCGTTGGAACTTAAACAAATTCCTAAAGGGTTAAGAGTGTTCAAGGTACCTTTCGGATTCGAAAACAACCATGATTTATTAAAAGAGCTCACGGACATCTTTGACAATACTGGTATGCAATTGGTTAAATTAATTATTAAGAACAATAACGAAAGATTAAATAAGTTGAAAGAAACTTTAACTATGCTGGACAATAACATCAAAAGAGATTTGTTGTTTGATTATAATAAAAGTAAATTTGACAGCATTTTGGATGATATGAGAAAATATGTGAGTAGAGGGTTAGATACTAAAAATGTAAAACTTCAGCGTGATACTAAAGATTATATGAGTGAAACTGCTTACTTGCATTTTCGTGAATTCAAACGTTTCTTTAGGTTTCGTAACAACGGCCCGGTTGTAAACACGAATGCAACTTCTCTAATGCCTGAAGAGGTTGCAGGGCAGGATAGAAATATTATGAATTCAAATGGTAATGATGTGATTTTTTTAGAGGAGCCTGTACTCCGCAGGTCAGAACATTTGAGAGAATGTTACCAGGGACAGAATCTGAACTACAATCATCAGTACAATGGAGGGGGGAGGTACAGGGTTCAAACACACTACTATTAGATGAAAGGATATTTCCAAACTGTTTAAGTCTACCTTTTGATACATCAGATATTCCCCTAGATGTAACTATTACACAGACTGTTGCTGATAGTAACAAAGGTATTTCAACAGTAGAATTTTGTGGAACAACGGAGATGGTTGCTAGTTTTGTATCTAGTGAAGTGATAGAACAAGACTGTAATAAAGACAGGTTTTTAGTAGATAGTAGCAAAGGAAGTAATTTTGTAAGTATACTGAGTACAATTGAGCTGCAAGTACAGGACCATGATTGCAGCAATGAGCATTTTTTAATATGATGGAAAATAGTCAAGAAGTAGAAAATTTTAAACAAAACCAATGTTATGTGCAAGAAAATGGTGAATGTGAAATTATTACAGAAGGTAATTTTTCAATGTATAACTATACAGGTAAAATTTTAAATAATAGTTACTTCACACTTTTTAAAAAGGGCTTTAAATTCATCCCGACCTATCAAGTGGACATTGGTAAAATTTTAGTGAATCTAAAAATGTACACGAAGTTTGAATCTCAAAATTTATTTTAAGGAAAAACGGGATAACAAGATTGATATTGACATTAAAAATATTACATTAAGAAGGTCCAGCACATTTATTCCACCAAACAATCCTATAGTGCACTTGTTTGAAATGTTTTGTGAAGTGCAATTAAGGAAAGCATGGAAGGATAGTAACATTTCTAAAGACAATTTAACAGAAGCAGAAAGGTTTTGTTTAAATGAGTTGAGTGCCTCTGATGAAATGAGAATCATGAAACCAGATAAAGGGGGAGGGGTGGTCTTGATGACTAAACTTGATTATAACAACAAAATGAGTACTATGTTGAGTGATGAGACTACTTACAGGAGAGTAGCAAGGTATGATGTTATAAAGGCATACACAAAAGTAGATTGGCAAGTGTATGATTTATTGATGGAAGGTATTATTAACAAGGCCGAATTTGAGTATTTATCGGTTGAACATCCTTTGATGCCATCAATATTTGGTATACCGAAAATACACAAAAGTATCTCCAATCCCCCTTTCAGACCAATAGTTTCTGTAAAGCAGTCAAAGATGGAAGCTATTGCTCATTATGTGGACACAAATTGTAAGGAAATAGTAGCAAATATTAAGTACATTTTAAAAGATTCCTGGCATTGCCTTGAATTACTTCATGGTTACAAAAATGAAAATTTGGAGGATGTTTTTTTAGTGACATTAGACATTATTAGTTTATTTTCAGTAATTCCTTTGATAGAGGGTTTAGAACTATTTGAGAATAGTTTGGAGGTTTTTGGAAATTTTCATACAGTAAAATGGAAGCTTCTTGTTGATTTGATGGAATTGGTATTAAAAAACAATTTTTTTAAGCACGAGGGAGAATATTACCAGCAATGTGCAGGAGTGGCAATGGGGACTAGATGTGCCCCCATATATGCGAATTTGGTCCTAGCTATGTGGGAGAAGCAAAAAGTTTTTGATAGTATTTATTGGTCAAAAATAGTTCTATACCTTAGGTTCCTTGATGATATACTAATATTTTGGAAGGGGAATAAAGAGGAACTAAACGATTTTATAGAATATTTAGAAGGTAGTACCACATTTTTAAAATTTACATATAATATGGAACAAGAGAGTTGTGAATATCTGGATTTGAAAATTTACAAATTTGATGGAAAATTGAATTCCACAATACATCGTAAAAAAACTTTTTCGAACTCCTATTTGCATTTTGATAGCTGTCACCCTTATTTTCAAAAAAGAAATTTAATAAAAGGGCAAATGGTGAGGTTATCAAGAATAATAAGTGAAGATACGGAATTTTACAGAGAGTTAATAAAGTTGGAAAATATTTTTTTAGAAAGAGGGTATCCAAGAAAATTAGTTGAGAGTATTAAGGGTGAAGTGAGGAACAAAAGGAAGGACACTTTCAAACCATTGTTGACATATGGTACCCTGAATAACAATAAAAATGAAAATAAAAATAACCATGCTGGGAGGGTAGGAGCATTTATAATCCCTTATAGTAGTAATATAAATGATTTTACTAATACTATTAGGGAATGTTACGAAAAAGTTTTTGTTAACCAAACAGATATTTTACAATATATAGGGACTACACCTTCTATAGTTTTTAGTAGAGGAAGAAATTTGAAAAATTACTTTGAAAGTCACATTTTATTTAAAAGCTCTGTAATGAGAAAGTGTGGTTTTTGTAAAAGTTGTCGATACATAAATGATGGGCCATATGTTACATTACATGGTTACAATAGGACACTTAGATGTCCAGAAAATGTAAATTGTAACACAAAACTAGTGGTATATTTAGCCACGTGCCTGTCATGTTCTGCATTTTATATAGGGAAAACTAAAAGGAAGTTAAGAGAAAGAATAGTTGAGCATAACAGAGATATTAAAAACAAGAAGGTCACTAGTTCCCTATATATGCACAGTATAAAATGCAAAGATTTCAAGAGGTTTCTATTTTTTGTAATAGATAGGATACCAGACACGATTTTGAATAATGAAGGTGATTTGAATACACTTCTTGAAACTAAAGAATGTTTATGGCAGCTTAGGCTAAATGCTTGTAAACAGCCAGGATGAAATGAACATGTATCGATTTCTAGTTATTTAAAAATGAAATCCTATATTATATAGGCATTTATGTTTGCCATCTATCGATATTGCACATATATATATATATATATATATATATTTTTTTTTTAAAAAATTTTTTTAGATAGATTGTATATTTATATGTATTTAGGTATTAACTTCATATGAGATGCATTATTTATAAGTGGATTTTTTATTATAAGTACATTTAATGTTTGCCATCTATTGACATTGCACATAAATATATAAAATTTTTAGATAGATTGTATATTTTTATGTACCTAGGTATTAATTTTATATGAGATATATTATTTATGCTTGAATTTTTTATTATCACAATATATTAATACATTTTTTGTGGTATGAACAATTCCACATCAGATCTATATATTTTTATATATATTATGTGTATATTTTGATTGATAAATTTAGATACACTTGTAATGGATTATAGAAATATATATTTTTATATATATATACATATATTATATATTATATATTGTATTTATATATTATATATTGTATTTATTTATTTATTCATATATTTATATATTTGTTAGAATTTTAAAAGGTTTTTATATGTAATTTTTATTATACCATATAATGGCTATTTGAAGTACTCACACATATATTTTCAATTAATTAATTATCTTAGATAGATGAGTGTAACAGACAATGTTCTACAAGGTGATTGGTTTTTGCTGTTCAGTTTCGTAGTATAAAATAATAACTGCTCTAGTATTTCATTAACTCTGAAGAAACCCACGGTGGAGGTGGATGAAAGCGTTCAGCGCTCAGTTTTCTGTGTTAATAAAAGGTTTTTGTTTCGTGGATCCAAGTGGCGTTTTACTTTTATTTTATTACTAGTTTTGTTTTCGTATTGGGTCGTGTCAATCTTAAAACTACTAGGCTGGCTTGAACTCCAAAACTACCTGCTTATTCCTCAACTCTCTACTGCCCATAGTGTACTATATCAACCAGACAAGACCCCTATTCTCTCTCAACTGATAATCCCTTACAATAATCTCAACTCCCTTCGCTCCTCCCATAAAATCATGGCCAGATCAATTAAGTCCAATAACTTTGCAGGTGACTGTCTTTTCACTAATACAGTAGGAAAAAATTGGAATCTTCTACCTAGTGACATAACTCTAACTACATCTTTGCCTCTTTTCAAACAGAAAATTAAACTGTACTTCCAAAACCACTGGCTTTGTTCCTGCAGTACACCTGACTAATTTTTATCACTTTTCTCACACTTTCTACTCCACTACTCTTTTCCTCTCTACCCTAACTCCTACTCTGATTTACTACTTTTAGAATTTTTTAAAGTTTTACACATTCTCTGTAACTTGTTGGCTTCTACTCTGATTTACTACTTTTAGAATTTTTAATGTATTATATATTTTCTGTAACACTGTTGGAATCTAGAATTTGTACCTTTTTTCACTTTTCAAATACTATCTCATTACTCTGTATATCTTTCATACATTTGTTCTTAAATTCCAACAAGCCATATCTTATTGTAATTTTGTTTTTGTTATGCATGTACCAGTAGATAGTGGAGCTTTTCTCCTCGGGCCTCTGCTGAAAATGGACTTGTAACCAGCCAGACTAGCCCGGTCAACAAATGTAAAATAAAAAAAAATAAAAATAAAATAAAATTTAAGCAAGATGCTTGAGTTTTTTATTCATTCTGAAGAAGTTTTGTTATAACCTTATGAAAGCGCTAAATCCTGTGTTCATTAAAGTGGACTTCTAGTCTAACTGCAGTCTGGTGTTTCTGCTTACCACTGTTTTAAGCAAAGTTTTTTTTTTACCGGTCCCTGGTTTGGCAGTTGTCTGTTATGTCTTTGGCAGAGTGGCCAGGATGGCAGTGGGACCAGAATTGGTCCTAGTTTGGAAGAACTCCACAAAAGTGTGGGACAACTCCCCTTGCTGGTAAAACAGTTAATGAAGTGTTCTTCGGGTACTGGTTCAGGTTCACATCACCTATCTGATTTTAATCGCACACCAAGATGTTTGAAGGAAACTCCCTCTCTACCTCTGTAGGTCCTAGTACAGAAGGAACTGAAATCATTAATTTAAACAATTGGCTGAAGTCCTCAATTCATTTGCAGCCAATAAGTAGTGAAAATGGTTCATATAATGACTCATTAAATGCTTTGGAAAAGGTTTTGCTGCAATGTCGGAAACTACAAGTGGAAACTGTTTTCTTGTCTGAATGTATCCAGTCTGAGCGGATACCTAAAAGGCTCCACTTGTGGAAATACCTCAATGATTTTATGGCTGGTTCTCCGTTACACCTTGAATTAATCAGGTTATTTAATAGCCAAGGTGTGGAATGCTTAAAATTTTTAAGAAAACATAACCAAATTCATATAAAAAATCTAATAAAAGAAGCCGGGGCATTGGATAACAGGATTAAAAATTATTTACTATTTTCTGTACAAAATCAGTCATATTCTGCCATTTTTAGGAGGATAGACTCTGTGATTAGTGACATACAAAAAAGGAAATGGAAAAAAACTGGATCGTGACCACAGGGATTATCAGGAGGGGAAAGCCTATCCACAACCTACTGGAGGGCAGAGAGGGTGGAACTACAACATTACATCTATGAATGAGGCAAGCCCTCAAACAGAAACCATTGATGATGATGAAGATGAAGGGAATTCCTCCCCTTTAGATCCAGTTCAACCGAGAAGATCAGAAAATCTCAGGAATCGCAACCAGAGCCATTTTTCCAGCCAGTAGAGAGGATTTTGGCCACAAATATGATTTCAACAATCCTGGAATCAAGGGAGAGGTCCGGGAGGCTACAGACAGGGGAATTTGTTCCGCTACTAACTGTGGATTATTCGAACTGTATGGAACAAACAGGTACTGCAAATTAAGTGTTTCCCCATATTCTGACTAATTATAAAGGGGATTTGAAGGTGTACAATTTCACTAGTTCTACTTTCAATGTGTCTTTGCCTTTATTGCTAAGTAAGAGACAAACTTTTGTGCTTACTACCCATGTGAATATTGAGACTTTACTTGTTGATTTGAAATTATATTTGAGAAAATTAAATTTTAAACTATTTAATGGTGTTGAATCAAGCCAAGTTAATGAAATTTTAAGAAGAAACAGCATTTTCAATCCAGTTTTAGCTATGCCTTTAATAATTTTTGAGATGTGTGAATTTAATTTTAGAGCTTTGATGGAAAACAACAAAAGACACCATGTGATATCTAATTTAAGTAAACCTGAGCAGGAACTATTGAAAGCTTTAATGAATAACAAACAGTTAAGAGTTATGAAGTCAGATAAGGGGGGAGGGGTTGTTATTATCTCTAAAGGAGATTATTTAAACAAGATGTTTATACATGTCCTTGATACAGATTTTTCCGAACAAGTTTCTTTAAACTATATTAATGTTTGTTATGCCAAAATACAGTTGGCTGTTCAGGACATGTTAGATCAGGAAGAAATCTCTAGAGAGGTCTTTGATTTTTTACAAGTTAAATTTTCAATAGTCCCCCCCCCCCAATTTGGCATTCCTAAAATTCATAAATGATTCATAAATCCCCCCATGAGACCTATCATTAACACAAAAACATATATTACTCATCCCATGGCTGTATATATAGATAGAAAAGTGAAAATGTTGTTTTTTAAATATTCTCACATCATGCAGGATTCATAGGATGTTTTATCTAAGTTCAGACAAGTTAAATATAGTCAAGCTTTGGCATTTGTAACCATAGACATTGTTAATTTGTTTAACATAATTCCCCAATATTTGGGGTTGGAAATGTTCCATAACTTTATACATGAGACAGGGGCATTTAATGCAAATGAGATTAATGTCCTAGATGCTTTGTTGGAAATGGTACTAAAAATATATTTTTTTATTTGGATTGAAATTTTTTCAGCAAAAGAAAGGGGTAGCAATGGACTCAAGCTGTGCCCCTGTACTTGCAAACATTGTCCTGTTGCAATGGGAAAAACTTTTCATTCTTTATCAAGAAAATGGCCTCCGTGGCAATTTTATGCTAGATTTTTAGACAATAGTTTTATTGCATGGGATGTAAATGAGATTGATGTGGAGAAATTGATTATTTATATTCTACTAATTCTTTTCTTAAATGTACCTACCAATATAGTAAAGAAATGATTAGTTATTTGGATGTTAAGGTATACAAAGATGAAAGTAGCAAACAAATTCCGAGTACCATTTTCAGAAAAGCTACTTACTCCCAACAGTTTACTGCATTGTAGTAGCTGTCATCTGGCTCATCAAAAGAGAGGTATTTTAAAGGGGCAGTATATTAGACTATCCCACATGATTTCAGAAGACTCTCAGTTTAATGATGAGTGTAATAAGTTGAAAGGTATGTTTATCCCCCCAAAATTGATTGCGACTATTCATGAGGAAGCTTCCAATAAAAGAAGGCAGGGTAATATCAAACCCAGCTTGACCTCGGAAGGAGAACAAGTAATGCATCAAAAATTAAATAATGACAAGTTTACATGTTCATTTATTACTACATATAATGATGACTATTTGTATATTCAAAATATTATCAAACAAAATTGGATTATTTTTAAAGCCTTTAATGGAATCACCAACATTATAGGGGATGAACCCATTTTGTTAGCAGGAGGGGGGAGGTGCATTAAGAATTTGTCGGAAATTTGGGATACCACATTTACAATAGTTAGTGAAAAAAGTAGGGGTAATTTCAAGTGTGGAGCTTGCCCACAATGTAAATATTTAATAGAAAAGAAAGAAGTTGTTAGCATCTATATAAAAAACAATGTCACTATACCTGTAAATCAGTGGGCTTAGTATATTTTGCATTGTGTAAAAATTGCCCTAGTTTTTATGTAGGAAAAACTGTGCGTACTTTCAGGGAGAGGATATATGAGCATAAATGCAGTTTGGGACAAACTAAGTTGTCCCGGTCCCTCGAGTAAGGGAGTAAAGGGGTGTGGGGAGGGTATAGTGGTAGAAAGGAAGGTAAGGATTGCAGTTGGTTAGGATAGAGGGTTTGTGGTAGTGAAAGGGTTAAGGAGAGAGGGAGATGTAAAAGGAAGTGAGGTAGGAGTAGGTGGGATTTATGACAGTACTAAGGGTTTGGGATTAGAGGAAGTAGGCACATTTGGCGTGAGTTGGTGGAGTGATAACTTGCTTAAGTCCAGATGACCTGTAGGTATCGTGGATGAAGGTAGGCCTTGGATGGTGGGGAGAGAAGGGGTTAAGTGGTCTGGGTCAGTCCCCCCTTTGGTGTTTTCTAGGGATTTGGTTAAGGGGGGCTGGAGTCTGGGAATATAGTTTGAGCTTACTGATAGGAAAGGGTGATAGAGTACTGTGTGTGTCGGTGTGTGTGTGTGTGTGTGTGTGTGTGTGTGTGTGTGTGTGTGTGTGTGTGTGTGTGTGTGTGTGTGTGTGTGTGAGTGAACGGTTGGGGGAGTGGACAACAAAAAAAATATATAGAATAATGTAGCTATATATAATAAAGTGGATGGGAATAGTGCTAGGCTTACCTGGATGGTTGAAACTTTCCTTGCTCCCTGTCTTCCGCCGGTCTCCTGGGGATTCATCAGGCCTTGTTTTGGTGGGGCCATGCGGTCAAATGGCATCTGTGGGGGAAGGCTGGGCTTGTCCTTAGCTCCATCAGGTAGCAGGCCATCTGTGCCATGCGGTCGGGGTACAGTTATAAAAAAAAAAAAAAAAAAACAGTAAGACATTCTCCCGGTGGTCGTGATAGGCAAAGGGGAGTCCATTGGTGTAATCCAGTCCCAGTTAGGTTGGGGAGGGTAGTAGTAGATCATCCCCTCATGCTCCTTGGTGGATTCATGGGCCAGTTGTGTTCATTCCTGGGGTAGATGTTCTCCTGGTGGTTGTGGTTGGTGGTAGCATTGGGGTATAGCGGCGGATCAGCTCCTCAGGGGTCCAGCATGTTCCCATCTCCATTTCATTGGTAGTAGTGGCGGTGTTTGTGGTTTGCACTCCCTGGGGGGTTTGTGGGTGTCTGTTTGCTCTCTGGTTCCCCTTCAGGATGGCGTCGCCGTCGTCCAAGTGTCCCCATTGTCGGAGTATCTTATCTTTGGTGGGTTCGTGGGTCCAGCGTGCTCCCAGCTCCATTTCTTTGGTGGTAGTGGTGGTGTTTGTGGTTTGTGCTCCCTGGGGGGGGGGTTTGTGGGTGTCAGTTTGCCTCTCTGATTCCCCTTCAGGATGGCATTGCGGTTGTCTGGGTGTCCTTCAGTTTTGGAGTATCTTATCCCTGGTGGGTTCGTGGGCCGAGGTGTCCATGTCACTTCCCAGGTGTTTGCAGCTTGAGTTCGGGTGTCCGTCATCTTTTTCACCGATGGTATACTGGTGGTTGACAGTCCATGCTACCTGGTGAGTTTGTGGGTGTTGGTCAGTCTTCTTGTCCTTCAGGATGGTGTCGTGGCCAGTCAGGTGTCCCTCTGTCCCAGATTCCAGTGGCGGTGGTGGTGATATGGCTTCTCCGTCCTCCCTGGTGGAGTAGTGGGTTGCTGTTGCCGGTCTTTTGGCCGTTAGGTCCTAGTGCCAGTTCACGCATAAGCACTGCATGGAATAACCATTACATAGATAGAGGATCATGCTGGGAGTGAAGGTAAGTGTGTTTAGCCTTGTTTGTGTGAATGGTGAGGGGATTGGGTGGCTGATTGATAGGCAGATAGTTAGAGGGACTTAATTAAGTAATTAATTAATTTTTCTTTCCTCATAGATACATAGGGGGAGGGATATTGATAGGGGATATGCTAGGGTAGGATGGGGTACTAATGGTAGGAGGTGTGGCTGACAGGATGGGTGAAAGGTGATGGTGGGCAGGCAGGGATAAGTTAAGGTGTGGGGCAAGGCAATACCAGGGGTTGGGGGGGAGTAGGGCAGTCGGGCTTTTAGAATAGTGCTAATATTTTGTTTCTCTTTTACAGATGGCCAAATTACCAGAGCTGAGGCTGAGGTGGCAAGCAATTGTGGCCCAGGTGGAGGAGCTGTTCCAGGAGGCAACAACATCAGAGGTGGTACAGGAACCTGAGCAGAACCTAGGTCAGAAGAGATGGCGCACGGCGGTGAGAACCCCAGCTGGGGTGGGAAGCAGCAGGCATCACAGCAGGTGATAGCAGTGTAGACACCAGTTCCCAGCACATCGCAAGACGAAGGTGCAGGTAATGGTTTTATTACAGCAGCAGTGTCAGGGGAGCTAGAGCTTGAGGATGGTGGGGTGGGGAGGGATGACGACTTGGCAGTTGGGGATCTCGGAGGCGGTGTGCAAGGGATAGAGGAGGTGTAGAGGCAGCCAGCACAGGGTGCCAGGTACCCAGTTAGAGATGTGACGGGGGTGGGGGGTTCCATGGGCAGTTTGGGCTTGGGCTTGGAGGTAGGCTCTGATTTTGGGCTGCGGCCTGGGGATTGGTTGGCTACCCGGTCTTTGGGGCAGGGCACAGGAGCAGTTATTCTGACTCCGCACATTTCGGGTCCGGTTAAGGAAAAAATTTGGAAAGGGGAGTATGTGGATTTGTTTGAGCTGTTCGATGCAGAAGAGGTCCAATGGCTAGTGGAAGGAGAGTCCTCTAACAGTAAAGACTTGTTAGCAGCCTTAGCAGCATTGGGAAGGCAGAGGGTAGGTAAGCTTCACCCTAGGGCGTGGGATAATTGGGTGGTTGGCTTTATTTATTTTATGGCAGTGCAGCTGGAGAAGGATGGGTCCTTGGCTCTGCCACTGCTAGGCTATTTCCTTACCATTCGTGAAGTGCAGTGGTTAAGGCCGGGTAATGTGTGGCTCTGGTATGATCAGCCTTTCCGCAAACGGAAGACTGTGGACCAGTCACTTCATTGGGAGGTGCATCACCCAGATCTATGGTTGGCTACAATGATGGATAGTTACGGGGGCTTTAACAGAAGGTTGAGTGGACCGGAAACAGCGGGTGTGTGTTGGTCATTTAATAGTGGCTCTTGTTTATGGGGAGGGTGCAAATTTGCCCATGTTTGTTTGAGATGTGGAGGGGGTCATTCGGCCACTAGCTGTGGTCAGCAGGATTTGTCCTGGAACTCCAATGTGATGGGTCATGAAGGTGGTTTTGGTGGGCAAGGCTTTCAGCCGGCCCAGGGTAGTGGTAAATTTCATGGGTCGCGGGGATTTGGACTCGGGTTCTTTAGAGGCAATAGAGGGAGGGGCGCCATTCCCTATTGAGGTGGGGGTTCTCTGGGATAAGCGTCATCGGTTCCCTGGCTTGGCCATCAAAGAGGAGATAATACAGGGTTTTCAAAAGGGGTTTCCTATTAAGTCCACAGTGGGAAGGGGTGAGGGGGGTTGCAAGAATTTACAATCTGTTCAAGATAAAGAGGACATCTTGGAGGCTTTATTGGAGAAAGAAAGTAGGGTGGGGCGGTTATTGGGTCCTTTTGCTAGTCCACCTTTTAGTACTTACAGGGTGTCACCTTTGGGGTTGGTGCCAAAGAAGCGAGAAGGGGAATTCAGAGTGATACATCACTTGTCTTATCCAGAAGGGAATTCAGTAAATGATTTTATTGCAGAAGACGAGGTTAGGGTGCATTATGCTTCCTTAGATGATGCAGTAAAAGTTATTAAAGAATTTAGGGAGCCATGGTTGGTTAAGGTCGACATTGAGTCAGCTTTTCAATTGTTGCCTATTAGGAGGGAGGACTGGCCACTATTGAGGATGTGGGTAGGAGATAAGTGCCCATGAGTTGTTCAGTGGCATGTGCAACTTTTGAGAAGTTCAATACAGTATTGCACTGGATTTGGCAGCAGAAAGTGGGGACTCAAAATGCAGTGCATTATTTAGATGATTTTCTGTTGGTGGGTGAAGGAAGGGTAGGAGCACAGGAGGGTTTGCGGGAGTTTACAATTATGTGTGAGGAGTTAGGGGTACCATTGGCTCAGCATAAGATGGAGGGTCCGGCAAGGGCATTAGAATTTCTTGGATTAACAGTTGATGTGGAGCAGGGACTGTTTTGTTTACCAGAGAATAAAATAGAGAGGCTTAGGTCGGTGATACGTTCGGTGTTGGGTAACGATAAGATTAGGATTCATTCAGTTATGGAGTTGCTGGGGCTTTTGAATTTTGCCTGTCGAGCGGTACACCCATGGTGAGCTTTTTGTAGGTCACTGGTGTACTTGCTGAACGGGGGTAAGAGCAAACACCATTGGGTTAGGGTAACCCAACTGGTGCAGGAGAACTTGGGGTTGTGGAATGGGTTTTTGCAACAATTTAATGGGATATCTTTTTGGCAGTCAGACTGGGTGGGGCAGGAGGAACTTCAGTTGTTTATGGACGCAGCTGGGGGTGCTGGCATGGCGGCCTTTTTTAAGGGTCGGTGGTTTGCGGCTGAATGGCCTCGAGATTGGGAGGAGGTATGGAAGTGGGACGTGGCCTTTCTGGAATTGATGCCTATATGGGCAGCTTCGGTGGTATGGAAGGAGCAATTTAGGGGCAAATGAGTAGTTTTTCACTCTGACAACATGGCTGTAGTGAGGGTATTGCAAAAGAAGACAGCTACGTCAGACTTGTTATTGTTGGTATTATGTAAATTGGTTTTGCAGAGCCTTCTAATAAAATTTTCTTTTACAGGAGTGCATGTGCCTGGTGTAAGGAATGAGATTGCTGATATCTTGTCCCAATTTCAGTTTTTCAGGTTTCGAGGGTTGGTTCCATGGGCAGAGGAGGTGTGGAATCTTGGGTCGATGTAGCCAGGCAGTTGGTACGGTATTCCTGGGCCCCTTCTACAAGAAAGGCGTATGGTAGGGCTCTTTCTGATTTTAATCAGTTTATTTTGCAGCTGCCAGAGGAGGAAGGGGTATGGTCATAGGAATTACTACTGCGATATGTAGCTCATGCTTGGGGGTTAGGCAGGGCTTTGTAGACGGTTAAGGTGGATTTGGCTGCAATTAGCATTTTTGCTAAGGTAGCGAGGTTGCAGGATTTCACTAAGTCTTGGACATTAGGGCATATGTTAAGGGGTTGGGGTAGAATGGCGGTGGAACGTAAGGATATTAGATGGCCAATTATGAGGGTTATATTGAAAGTTTTGTTGAAAGAGTTAGGTTGGTTGAAAAAGGGGTCTATGGATTATTTTATGTGGGGTACGTTATGTACATGGTTATATTTTGGCACTTTTCATATTTCGGAGTTGTTAGGCTTATTATATTGGAAGGATGTCATTATAGGGGAGGGCGAGGTTACTATTGCATTAAGGAGGCGTAAGACAGATCAGTTGGGTAGGGGATGTGTGGTGGTGCTTAAAACTGACAGGAATCATTGCATTTGTCCAGTAATGTGGGCAAAAGAATTTGTGAGGATGTGAAAGGGGAGTGTGGATCAGTTAATTTTTTATGTTCAGTGGATGGGAAGGTGGTGTCGAGTAGTAGATTCATACTTTTGGTGAGGAAGGTTTTACGTTGTATGGGATTTCCGGCAGAGAGGTTTGCAGCTCATTCATTTAGGATAGGTAGGGCTTCAGATTTAGCTAGAGAGGGTAGTTCTATTGAATTGATTAAAAGAGTGGGGAGGTGGTCTTCAAATGCATTTTTGTCTTATATTAGATAAGTTGTGGTCTGATTATTAATTTTTCTTCTTTTCTTTTAGGGAAGCACATTCTCATCTTGGGGCATTCATTCATCCACTGGGCAGAAAAGTGTGCTTTAGTTAGGAATGATGGGGTAAATTTGGGTTTAGCACATTTAGGGTGGTCAGTGTCCTGGCATGGTGTTAGGGGGCTTAGGTGGGATGGGTTGTTACATGAATTTGCGAGGGCTAAACTGAAGGTGGGTTGTCCATGTATATTAGTCATTCATTTAGGGGGTAGTGAATTAGGCATTGTTCCAAAAAAACAATTGGTGGACATTATGCGCGAGATTTGATGAGATTACAGGCATTGTACCCGGGTATGGAAATTGTGTGGTCAGAGTTGGTTTCGCGTTTATGTTGGAGGGCTGCATATAGTCATAAGGTGATTGAAAGGGTTAGAAGGTGTGTTAATCAAAGGTTGGCTAGGCAATTAAGGATTTTGGGGATGCATACTATTGACGATAGAGATTTTGGGGATGGAGAGTAGTCTTGGTATCGAACAGATGGAGTACACCTTAATGATGTGGGTCTGGATCTTTTTAATTTGCATCTGAAACTCTTTTTAGAGGATATGATTGCGGCTAAGGTTTAGGAGGGGGAACAGCCTGGCATCAGGCTGGTGGCAGAGAAGAGAGACAGGATTGTCCTCTTCTGTTCCCCCTCTAAAGAAGGTGTATTGGTTTATAGTTTTGGTATGGTGTGAGGTGAGTCGGTACGCTGCCTCTTTATGTGGGTGAGTAGGTACACTGCTCCGGTGGAGAAGGTATCAAGGTGAGTTGGTACGCTGCCTTGAGGTAAAGTTCATCCAGGGTGAGTGGTGACACTGCCCGGAGATCATCGTTGCAGAAGAAGTTAATTAATGTTGTTTTTTGTGTACATAGTTCATTGTATAATACAGTTTAATAAAGGTCGTCAAATGTCTTTTTGTGTGTAGTGTAGTCATTTAAGGGGTGACGGGACAAATGCAGTTTGGGATAAACTAAGTTGTCCCAGTCCCTCGAGTAAGGGAGTAAAAGGGTGTGGGGAGGGTATAGTGGTAGAAAGGAAGGCAAGGATTGCAGTTGGTTAGGAAAGTGGGTTTGTGGTGGTGAAAGGATTAAGGAGAGAGGGAGATGTAAAAGGAAGTGAGGTAGGAGTAGGTGGGACTTATGACAGTACTAAAGGTTTGGGATTAGAGGAAGTAGGCACATTTGGCATGAGTTGGTGGCCCTCCCACCCTCCTCTTTTATATATGGATGGTAGATGAGGGCAATTTGAGGTGGAGAAGAAGGACAGGATTGTCCTATTCTGTTCCCCGTCTAAAGAAGGTGAACTGGTTTATGGTTTTGGTATGGTGTGAGGTGAGTAGATACGCTGCCTCTTTATGTGGGTGAGTAGGTACGCTGCCCCATTGGAGAAGGTATCAAGGTGATTTGGTACGCTGCCTTGAGGTAAAGTTCATCCAGGGTGAGTGGTGATGCTGCCCAGAGATCATCGTTGCTGAAGAAGTTAATTAATGTTGTTTTTTGTGTACATAGTTTATTGTATAATACAGTTTAATAAAGGTCGTCAAATGTCTTTTTGTGTGTAGTCTAGTCATTTAAGGGGGGACGGGACAATTATGATATTTTGCATAAGAAAAACACAAATGCCTTATACTGTCAAATAGAAAAGCATCCTGCTCATAGTTTTTTATTTTTGAGGTTTGACATGATTCCCAGGAATTCATTAGGATGACCGTAGCTTTATTTAATAGAGCGCAAAGAATTATATTGGCAGCTCAAACTAAATGCTACTTCATCGCCAGGTCTAAATGAATCTATAGCTATAGCTAGTATTCTTAGACTTATGTCCTATTATGTTTAAATTTGTAATTCATTTAGAGTTGTATTATTTTTGTTATTTTAATTATGTGGTAACATGGGATATTTTCAAATTACCCTTTAAGGATAGCAGGTGTTTCAGCTAAATGGCAATTCTGAATGTCCATGACTTTTTCTTTTACTTTTAAGTCTATTTATGGACAATTTCAGGTCAATAAAGCCAAACTCCACTAGCTGAGGACATGCATGTTTCTGCCTTCTTATGGCATCATCAGCACAGCATAAGAGGAATGTTTGACTTTTGCAAACACAAGGTTGTCGTACCCATCTGATATCCATTGCACAGGACAAGTTGGCACATGAGTTAGGAATACTCACAGACACAAACTGGGTGCTCAGTAAGTGAGAGAGTATTTTTTTTATTTTGGTCAATTATGAACATATATTATATTAATATTTATATTAATAACCTGACCTAGAAGGAGTTTATGTGGTGCATCTTGTTATCTAATGAAAGGTTAATTAATGTTGGGCAATTTTCTCTGATACTTGGTGTCTAACTACCACTGCTTTCCAGAAATTTATGCTTTCTGAAGAGTAAACATAATATTTAAGCAGTTTTCCTTTTTTAATGTAACTGTCATAGACATCATTCATAAATGAGCATGGTAGAACCATATTTCTCAGGACAACTCAACACAAAGCTCATGAATGCCTGCTGACCCAAATACAGTGGTCAGTAAATATGGAAGGGTGATTTATTTTTATTGTAAATGATGAATATGCCATACTCATATTTAGGATAATAACAGAGTATATGCAGTACTTCAGGTTATCAAATGAAATCTTCCATAATGTTGCCAAGTTTGCCACTAAATCCTTCTATCTACCTTCTGCCAATGTGCAGATATGTGTGCATGTTTAGGAATGAAATACGTATATTTCCATAAATATTATATTTATGTCATATCTTGGGCATTGTCAACCTGCACATATTGTAGAACAGCATTCCACATGTCCAATCACCGCATAGGTCAGGAAGGATATTCAGACAAGAAAGAAATTCTGCACCAGAAAAAAACTGGTTGACTTTACAGAAACATTAGTAGTGTATAACATATGTTAATAACTAAACAATGAGTCTTTATAGTGTACTTCATGGTGTCAAATGAAAACATACACAATAATAAAAAAAAATTGCAGTGATGGTTTCCATTCAATTAGCACTGCTTTGCAGACTGTGTTTATTTATTTATTTATTGATTGATTGATTCACTCATTTATTCATTCTTTGTTGACTGGGTTTGTCCAATCAAGCAAGTGGCCTTTTTTTAAGAGACCCAAAGTGGCATTTATACTGAGGGAAAAGTTGGTCATGTCATCCAGCAGCTTTGCTTGCTCTTTTCTATAAATGTTGTGGGATCTTTTACATCCACCTGAACTACCACCAATTCAAGCAGATGTGACCTCAGTTTAACATCTTTTCAATATTTACATTTATTTGTCCATAAAATATACAAACATACAGACCATTTATAATTATGCACATATCTCAAAATGGAGTGACCTCTACAAAATTACTTTGCAGATAAATGAAAAGCACATCTTCGCAAATAAGTCACACTAATTGTTGACACTTGTTTAGATAATGCTAATAATGCTAATAAGAACATGCATATATATATATATATATATATATATATATATATATATATATATATATATTGCTCAATATAAAATTTCCATTGTGTTCAGATCACATGTTAGTATCACTATTGTGAAGAGGAGTTTGTATGCTGAATAATTTCAGTATTTTAGCATTTTTGTAACCCTTATTATCTATTTACAGATAGGTTGGAAAACCTTATTCTCAGAATTTGGGCTCAAGTGAAAGCAGTTCAGGGTTTAGGAGGTGTGAAATTTCATTCAGGCTAGGAAAAAGTTACGAATACAAGATTGGGATGCTATACTCAGCAACCCAAATCAATTTCAGGGTAATGTCACTAAGTTCAATAATATTATCTTCTTCATTTGTGAGGGCGTGCTGATGATACACAAATATACATATACATTTAACTAAGGACAATTACAAACATAAACAGCATAAAATTATAGGTACCACATAGCTTTCAAAAATTAACATACTTTTAATAACAGTTCTAGAGTAAATAACATACAGAAAACATACATTTTTCCTATCGAGCCTTCGGGATCTAACCAGGATCTCAGTTTAAGCTTAAATGCCAAAAGCACTAGTAAAGTATTTATCATTTCTTCTAGAAAACTGACCATGCAGCTACAAGAAAATCAAATTTACTTGCTGAAAAAATGTCTTTATACTTCACCATAAGCAAATACAAATGTAAAAATGATAGCAAGGCAAGGAAAGTAATTCATAACACAATGGAAGACACGATAACAGCTACAACAAGTACAAGTAAAATTTAGGTTTCAAGAGATAGTACAGTACTTTCTATGGAAAGGTCATCTTCTCCAGTCACTCCACTGGTAACAAAAATTAACTGATACTAATAATGGCTTTTGTTAGTGACAACTATCAATATGGTACATCTGACTATAACATCTTAAGTGGATTTTGTTTTAGGTGAAACATGATTAAATTTCCAAGTGCATCTGAAAAGTGTCATCACATGATTGCAATGGTAATATGGAGACCCTTAACTCAGAAAAGGGAGCTGGTACAATTACTTGGGGTGCAGTGGTAAAAGTGTCAGCTAATATATATGGAAGAACTTAGAAGGATGAATACTAGATTGGCAAAATGATAAGAAAGTAAAATATGAATAAGGGAAAGGTGGACATACATCTCTATGGTCAACAAGATGCGATATTGTCAGTGCAGTTAAATAAGAAGTTGAAATATCTGGTTATAGAAATTTTTTGTTTGTTTGTTTGTGTCTTCCAGCTTTTCCCGGTTAGGGGTCGCCACAGCGGAACTGCGGTCCGCTAATGATTGGCAGTAGATTTTATCCGGTTATAGAAAGTTAAGTGAAAACGGAGATACTTGTCTCAAAGCTGGCTGAACTGAATAATAAAGCTGATGAAAGAATGTCTGTTTGACAGGAGTAGCAGTGAAGGAAGAAGGGATCTAATGTACAGACTTTGTAAAAGATAAATTGTTTAAGTAGACTGTGAACTCAAAGGACTCTGCAACTGTAATGAGTGCGTGTAGGACTTCTGTGCCAGTGTTGTGTTTTTTTGGCTGGTCTTCCTCACTATAATTTTTATTTATTTTATTTTACATTTGTTAACCGGGAAAATCCAGCTGGACCAGGTCCATTTTCAGTGGAGGCTCGGGGAGAAAAGCTCCACAATTAAGAAGACATTTATACAATTACAGATATACATACATTTATACAATTTGAGATATTCATACAAAAACAGGTAGTAGTGAAAAATGTATTTACAAGTAGAGTTATTCTTACTTTGTTAACTATAGTTAAACTTGCAGAACAAGACTAAGATGCAGTTTTGAGAAATAGTACAAGGGTTCAGTGAATGGGTATAGACAGATATTTTTCAGAGTTTGGCTTCCAGTAGTTACCTGGATTTTGCAGGACAAAAGTTACAGTTTGAGATAGTTTTACAAAGGTAGTAAGAACTGCTTACAGATGTAGTAAGTATGTATAGAAGGGAGCAAAAGAACACTATGATATGTGATAAGAGTCAGTGTGTCAATGTGCCTAGATATAGTGTGATATTTAGACTGGAGTAGATTGATAGGAGATCAATGTGCATAGATATAGTGTGATATTTAGACTGGAGTAGATTGATAGAAGAAAGTATAGGGATTGTCATGTGATACATGGGCAAACCCAAGTTGTCCTCAGATAAGATTTGAGTGATTGTTTGAAGTTTGCATTTGCTGTTGTGGAGGTTATATTGGTGGGTAGATTGTTCCATTTTTTGGCTATGATGTGGGAATATAGGGCTTTTCCTGCAGTGTTGTTAGCAGTAGTAACACTGAGTAGGGGTTTATTAGAAAAGTGTAGAGGGCAACTGGAAGAGTGGGAGGTTATTAGGTTACTGAGGGCTGGAGTTTTGTCTGGGTGGTTTCTGATGTTAAAGGCATAGGTGAGTTGTTGGTAAGATAGTAGGTTAGGAAATTCCAGCCATTGAATTTCTTTTAGTACTTGGCAGTGATGCATTCTAAAGGGGGAATTATTGGCATATTTAGCTATTTTGTTGCAACATGCTTCTAACTTATCCAGATCTGATTTTTTAGCGTGGGTTAGGATAGGTGTGGCATAACTAAGTGTCGATAGGAGGTGTTTTGAGCTAAAGTGATTCGTGCCTTTTCTGTGAGATAGATTTTGTGCCTGTATAGGGTTCCCATTTTCTTATGGACCTTTTGAATAGTTTGTGCTATGTGAAGATCAAATGCTAGGTTGTTGTCTATTTCAACTCCTAGGAGTTTTGTGTGAGTGGATGGAGAGATGATAGTGCCATTCCTAGATGAGATGGAGAAAGTGGCAGGGAGGATTTAGTTTTATTAGGTGTGATCAGCAGAAGTTTGGTTTTGTTAGGGTTAAGTATAAGTTGGATGTTGGTGATCCAATTTTCAATAGCAGAGAAAGATTCCTGGGCTAGTTGTTGGAGGGTATTGACAGATGGGGCTGCACAGATGAGAGTGGAATCATCTGCATACTGAATTAGTGAGGCTTGCTTAGAGGAGGTATATAGATTGTTTGTAAAAATTGTGAAAAGTAGTGGGCCAAGTATAGAGCCTTGAGGTACCCCTATTGGGTTGGGGAGAGGAGGGGATAGCTCATTATTCCATTGTACAGATTGTTGTCTGCTTGATAGGTAGCTATTGAACCAGGAGATGGTAGAGGAAGCAAAAGATAGAGAATGAAGGCTGTCCAGCAATTTAGGGTGTGAGACCATGTTGAATGCTTTTGAGAGGTCTATGAAAGTAGCAGATACATAGTTGTTGTTGTTTCTATGTTGGTTAACCAGGTTGGTGAATGAGAGAAGAGCAGAGGTTGTACTATGGTGAGGACAGAAACCATGTTGGGTGGATGAGAGAAGTTTGTTAGAGTCTAGGAATTGCATAACTTGAGAGTGTATACATTTCTCTAGGAGCTTAGATAATGGGGAAAGAATAGCTACTGGCCTGTAGTTGGAAAATTCGTAAGATTTTCCTCCTTTGTGTAGAGGTATAATGTAAGATATTTCCGTATTTGTGGTACATAGGCTTCCTGAATGGACCTGTTTATTAGGATTGATACTGGATAAGCAAGAGAGTCAGCTGCCATTCTTAGGAAGTTAGTGGGTATACTGTCAGCAGCTAGTGTGGTAGGTTTTAATTTGTGGAGCAGGTTTCTAATTTTTGATGTAGGGACTGGAGAGAGGGAGAAGGATGGTTGGTTGGTAGTATTGTCAGGAGTGTTTCTAGTGCTTGTGTGAGATGATGTGTTGGTGTTTGTTAGCTGGTTGGATAGAGTTTGGATTGAGTTTATGAAGTGAGAGTTAAGCTGGGAGGCAACATCTTTGCTGTTAGTATATGGGGAGGTGGGAGTGGGGGTAGCAATTTTTCCAGGTTTTAGCAGTGAGTTGATAGAATGCCAAAACCTTTGGGGGTTGTTTGTGTGTTTGTTTTGAAGGCCTAGGAAGTAGTTTTGTTTGTCCTGTTTTGTTTGTATTTTGGCTAGGTTTCTAAGTTGTTTGTACTTTTCTTTGATTTGTTCAGAGCTGTCTTGTTTCCATTGCTCCCAGGTCTTGTCTCTGGTTTTAAGGAGGGCTTTTGTGTCCCAAGTTAGCCATGGTGCATAATTTACTTTGATTTTTCTCTTTCTTAAAGGTGCTATGGAATTTAGAACTGAGATAAATGTATTATTAAAGAATTCTACTGCGTAATCTAGGTGTAGGGTTTTTAGGGGGAGCCAGTTACATTGGTGAAGGATGTTGTTTAGTATATCTGGGGTTAAGTTACAATCATCCCTGATGTTTTTATAGGTTATGGGTTTGAGGATTTTGGTTTGTGTCCTGAGGAGGAAAGTAGGTAGATGGTCACTGAGTATGTCAGGTAGGGATCCTACCTGATAGTGATGTTTGGGGGTATTTACTAATGTCCAGTCAATAGTGGTTTGTTTGTGGGGTTTTTTATCTATTCTGGTGGGGTGTTTGAATTAGTTGTGTGAAGTTGTAGAGGTTAATACTTTTGGTGGGGTTTTTGGAGCTGAAACATTGCCAGTTGGTATTGAAGTCGCCTAGTAAAATTGTTTCCTGAGGGCAATTTTGATTCAACCAATAAAGGATTTCTTCTAGTTATTTCCAGGAGGAATGTAGCAACAAAGGATGTTAATTTTCTTCTCATTGTTTATTGATAGAATAGAGCCTATGGCTTCAGCATTTTGAAATGATGGTAGAGGGGTTTGAAATGGTTGGAGGTTTATTTCATTTTTAAATAGAATTGCGACTCCACCACCCTTCCTATTTGTTCTATCTTTTCTTAGGATGTTGTAACCTGGTGGTAGAATCTCATCACTAGTGATATGTGGTTTAAGCCATGTTTCAGTAATGGTTACAATGTCAGGGGAGTAGTGAGAAATAAAAGCGTGTAGGTCTACTTGTTTATTTGGAATACTTCTTATGTTGATGTTCATTATTAGGAGATCAGATTGAGCTCTGTTTGGAAGGTTAGTAAAGGAGGGCCCTGGGTTTGGGTGCATGTCACCAGCTATGAGGAAACTTTTACTAAGATTAAATATGTGTTTGATAACATAGGTTAGGTTTGAGAATGATATGTATACTGATTTTCTATTGATAGTAGTAGGTAGATGGGTGTTGGATGTGTGTGGCATAATATTTGTGGAAAATAATGTTGGATAGACTGTAAAGCATATGTGGGAGGTGATGTGTCTTATGGTATGTGTAGTATGGAATGAGGTGGTGTCTAAGGGTAGGTTAGTTTGTATGGCTGTAGTATAGGAAAGGGATGTCAGGGCTAGTAGGAGTAAGGGTAGTAGGACTTGCATTATGTTTGATTGGAAGTTTTTAGTAGTGTTATTTGATAAAGGGGTTGAGGTAGGGGTGAGTGAGTACAGGTATGGGTGTGATGTTAGGTAGGAGGAGCTATAAATTAGTTCTGGATGGTGATTGGAGTAGGAAACAAATGAGGAGTGAGTGCAGGTATGGGTGTGATGTTAGAGTAGGAGGAGCTATGAATTAGTCATGGATGGTGATCGGAGTAGGAACAAAGTCAGGTGTGTAGGGTGATGTATAAGTTTAGATGTAGTGGGGGTGGGATTTGGGGGTAGGGTATGGGAGCGAAGTGAGCCCGAAGGGCGAACAGAGCGGGTACAGATCCCCCAGCAGAGGTGAGCACCAAAAAAAAGTATCAGTGAGTGTAGGTGGGGGCTGATCACTGATAATGGTGCTAAGACTGCTAGAGTCTCTAGTTAAACTAAGGAAATAGGTTGTAAAAGCTGATTACAGCAGATAGATGTGAAATAAAGGGTTGCTATTCCTGGAGGAGGGTCCCTTTAGGAGGGATAGTACCAAAACTACTCTTATTAGGATATAATGGGTACTAGCTAGTCAGGGAGTGATTTTGGGGTGTTGCTGCCATCTAGTGGGGAAAATGGGGTAATCCCTGTGAGTGTGCACACTGTTGGGGCTCAGAAGACCACAAGGGTTTTAATTAGAAAACTTCAAAGAGCAGATAGGGAAACCAACTGTCTTTGTAAAAAAGGTAGTTTCTGGAGCTTACATACACTTATTTTTAGAGCATGGTGGATCAATGTTCTACCCTTGTTACGAAACTAAATAAAATAAATAAATGCAATTAAAAAATGTTAAGCATGGTCTATGTTTAGAAAAGTTTAAGGACTGTAGGAATTGCTTTATCATGAAAGTGACTTTTCTATAAGGACAATTAAGTGCAGAATAACATGCAAATACTGCATACACTTTGTTAATTCTTGTTAAATAATAAAGACTTTTTTGCTGTTTTTTTAATGAAACCCATGCTATGTCATCAGCTATTTTATTTGATTATATTAGTACTCTATGTTTCAGAAAGTTGCATAGTTTTTTTTTAATTTAATTTCAAGAAAATTTATATAGCTTAGTTAGGAAATGTGGACATAAAGCTTTAGAGATTTCCTAAATGACAACAAATGGATTATAAACTGATGCCCCTAAAGACTGTTTTCCACAACTAAAATGTAATACACAGTATTAAAATGAACAAAAATACATAAAATAACAGCACAAAATTAATACGAGAGACATTAGGTATCAACAGTCTGTGAATGGTTTAGCTATAAATTTTAATCTAATAACTTCTAATTATGTTGTGTTCCTTATTTTTAGGAGCTCTTTACTCTAGTAGCGCAAGTAATACATATGTTATGTGACATTTTGTCTATTCTGAAATAATGTTATGTTGCCTGCATTAGATATAAATTATGTATTTCTTATGCATTGTGTACCTGCTCTGCAAACTTTATGAAATCTAAAGATTGTTCAGCAGTATATCTTTTAGATGATAAAAATGAAATATATGAACTATGTACTATCCAAGTTAAAAAGCAACACCGTAACAAGTGTTTCAGTTTCAGTTTAGAAAAGAAATGTGTCTTTTATCAGCACGCATTCATTCCAAAACTTTGAGTTTAGGAATTTGTCATTTCTCATTCAAATGTAATATATAAGCTATTAAATCAGAATGCAACATGAGATTGAAAGCTTTATTTTTTAAACTAACTCTGTCATAGCTCTTTTACTACATAGGTTTGTGACTTACCTGTCTTCCATCTATCATATACGGTATAACCAAGTACTGAACAGCAACTGGATTTTATGGTCTTTAAAAAGGAAATGGTCTTTTTTCACTGTGAGATTCTTATATACTATATCTTGAAATTCTCCAGATGAAACTGTGTTGATATCAAATATTTAAAAGGCACCAAAGTACTGTAGCAGCCCTAATTAATACTTAAGGGAAATAATCTTAAAATACTCAGAAATGTTATCTCCTTAATGATATTTACCTTTTTAATTTCATGGAAGGATAAATTAATAATGTCTTATTAAGTATGGTTCACTTTTCTGTCTTTTGGAGCAATTCTGCTTGTTTTTACACACACCATCTCCCTTTTGAAAGATTATTGTGTGAACCTAAAGTGTTAGTGCATAATTACGTGATTTTGTTTCAACAAACACCAGTTATTTCAATATTATTCAAGTGCAAGTAACATTAAAATTAAAGTACTGAGTGCAAATAACACAGTGCTGAGCGCAGATTTTAGGCCCTTACATTCAACTTATCTCTGGTGTGGTGTATTGAGTCAATCAGGGCATTCCTTGTAACCACTCCCACTGCCTTCTCCCCCCCCCTCTTTCCTCAAACAGGTTAAACTGCTACAATTCAGTACAGGCATCATTTTCAAATCTAGGTGCTTGGGATTTCCCTCTCTCTTCCCCCCTTGGCTGACCTGGTGTGACTTAGTGTAAGTTTCTTCATTGTATGGATCTTTTACTGTTTTTTGTGTAACTGAATGACCTGCTGCTAAATTCTGGTTCTGCACAGACTGCTCAATTTTTTTCAGAGGCTCTATAAGTAGCTAGTGACTTTACTGAATTTCTGTGGTAATATTTGTGTTTAAACTGAACCTGTACCTAGAGAAAGTGTATAATCAGAGCTCCTCCTTGCTGCATGTGTTTTCTAATGTTTAAATTGCACACACACATTGAAGAAGTGCTTTTATGACTTGAATAACTTGGGCTAGCTATACCTGAAGTGCTTTTACTGGCAATTTTCCAGTTGTAGAATTGTGAATAATTGATTTAGTTTTTCTGGTATATCTTTAAAATCTGGCAAGTGTTTATTTACTGCATTGCTCTCTTGCTTAGGTTTCTTAGCTATAAATCTTAGTTCATTCTGAAGTATACTACTTTACCCCCCCACCAAACCTTTCTGAATGCATTATTATATAATAATTGCCTGTTGTTGACTTCATGCTTACCCTAGAATCTCTGCATTTCTCTTTTCCTAATTGAACTCTACAGTTCCCTACAAAACGGTGTCTACAGGACTGCAATCGGTTTCTCTCAACATTTAAACAGAGTAGGTTACACACAAAAAGCATTTATTAAGCTTTCACTTACAGTGCTTTGTAATTAAGCAGGTCACCATATTGGTCAGCCATAGGGCTCTTTGTTTCTACTTGAGTGGTTGCCTCCTTCCCCTGTAACTGAAATAAATTGACTCTTACATTGAGCTGTAATACTTACCTTATTGCTTTAGGACACCTTAGGAAACATTTTAAATTGCAATAGCCCTGCTACGCTCGGGCTCTCTTCACTCCCCTCCCTGTCCCCAATTCCCTCCCACCCCCAGTACCTCTAAATTTATAGTACTATAGCCACTCCCCCACTTTCTAGATCCTATCTGCTTTCATCTGGGATAATTCCACCCACCCCCATTCTACTACCTACATTTTAATAGCACCTATTAGCTTTCATCTGGCATTCTCCCATCCCCCTTCCAGTACCTTTACCTCACCACTCTATCTTCTGGTGTTGCATCACCAGGTAAAACAGTTCCTTAAAGGGGCACTATCTCGTTTCTGAAATCAGCTGCTTGCCTGAGTACTTTGTTTACATTTTAGTGCTATGTAAGTCACATGTTCACACAGAGGCAGGATTTTCAGAGAAGCTTATTTAGCATACAGCAGGTCAGATTTCACAAAGGACAGTGGGGGATGGTCATTCTTAAAAGTTTACAGTGTCCTTTTGTGTTTTCCTTCCCCCACCCATAGGCTATTAGATTAGTTGAATGATTTAGCCTCAGCCAGAGATGCTATCTAGTCAGACTGAGATCTGCAGTCTTTGCAGCAGTGAAATTACATCTTCAGTATATACTTGTTTTTTGTAACACTTAGTGGAATGATTATCCCAGCCTAGGCAATTGTATTTTCTTTTGTTTGTTTTTGTTTCATTCTTGTTGCTACATGCTTTTTTCCTATCGTTGGTAATTTTTTTTTCATATAGTCAGCAATGGTGTTGCTTTTTAGTGCATGTACTAATGCAGATATACATTTCTAAGACGGTTTCCCCCATTTGACAGGAAAGCATTGCTTTGAACAATTTGCATCTTGGAAACAAACCCACCGAGTTGCAAATGTCCTAAGATTCTAGAAGAATAAAAGTCTTACAATGTTTCAATAAAAAACACGTCAAGCAACTTTGAAAATGAATCTTGTTACTGTACTAAAAGTATCTTCCCATTAGCTGACTCCTTTCAGGAATCACATAGTAAGTTTGTATAATACTGATTCCATCCAAATTAATTTATTTTTTTTCTTCCCTGCATTGTGATAAAATGTATGGATCTTTCACTCTTTTCCTGAATATTTGACTGCAAAATTAAGGGTTTCCAAAAAAAATTGGTTTT
>NC_056736.1:424769377-424974377 GCF_019279795.1 Protopterus annectens
GCCAGAACCTCATCAGACCATACAGAAGTTATTGCTTTGTTTGGAGACAAAGCACAAGGGCAGTTATAAGGCATGTAAGGCCAAAGAATTCTGTTGTGGTGTTTAAAGCTAGAGATAGTAATGGCACAGTTTATCTTTTTTGGTATTCAGACTTCCGTGGTGGTGCAGGGGTAGCGTTGTTACCTCACAGCAAGAGGTTCTCCCATTTGATTCTCGGCTGGAGTGCGGGGAGTGCCTTCTGTGTGGAGTCTGCATGTCCTCCCCGCGGTTGGGTGGGCGTTCAAAAGACATGTGTAAATGGGAGTGCTTTCGTTGAAGGTTGGACATTGAGCTGGCACCTCGGCATTCGTGAAAATCTACTGCCAATCATTAGCGGACCGGAGTTCCGCTGTGGCGACCCCTAACCGGGAAAAGCCGAAAGACAGCAACAACAACATTCATACATGAATAGAAAATGTTAAAGCAAAAGAATAAAAGAATAAAAAAAAAAGACTAACTGCAACTAGCCAGTTGGACATGGCCTCATGAGTGAAGCAGACCCAGCTCTAACTTTTTAAACTAGCCAACATTAAAGTAACTAAAGCAAACTGCAAAACTAATAAATCTTAATGGAAGTCAGCAGATTTCTAAGACTGTTTAAACATGTTAAACTGATAATACAAAAAATTAGTTTATATTACCTCAGACGTAAAGTAGTGAGCCACCTACAAGACACTCATTTTTTAATAAAAAAAGTACACAAATCGTCTAAAACCCTATATAATATAAACTTAGGCAATTACTGCTGCATGTTAAGGTAAATGGGGAAATAGCGCTGTAACCTAAAAAATGTCTGTTTAGTGTGAAACATGAAATATCGTGCACTGAATGATTAAGGAATATTGTTTATGAGGCTTCTTTCTCATCACTAAATTCAGTCCCTAAAATATAGTACAAAATATTTCATGCAACACACACTGTGTAGTCAATAGATATAGTCTAACTATAGAACAAGGCATGAGTGAGAAAACACAAACCTAGAGAACATCACATTTTATCTCCAATATACCAGCATCATGAAAACATATTATTACTTTACCATAGTCAGACTCTAGAAGTCATTTAAATACTTTACTTAAAGCAGCAGTACAGACCATATTCTTATTTCCTGCAGCTCAAAATGCTCAGTCAGAAAACATAAGGAATTATGACTGGGTTTTAAATCATAACATGTTTACTATGTAATCAAGACATGGATGCCAAGAAACTCACCTTGAGAGCAAAGCTGTTTCTTCTATTTGCTTTATTGCCTTGACATGGCTGTTTTTGAGTTTGGTATGATTGAGTATGAATTGTAGTAGTAGAGAAGTACAGAGGTTTGCTATTTTGTGCACTAATTATTGCCTTACTGATTTTCAAATGTTTATCTTGGTTTGGTCTATGTGGTACTTTTGTGAAGGCCCTCTCTGTTGGATTCTGTTGGAATTGATGGGGCTATGTTTGGGTTTCCATTCTAGTCAATTCTTCGCTAGCATAGGTCTTGGTATTCTTTGGGCCTTGGTCATCTGCTTCTTTTTGGTGCATTCCTGATTTGGTATGTCTGCTGTCACTGTGATCCAGGACATGCCTGGGTTTGCAGCTGTGGGAGTAGTGGAGTACACTCTTAGAATAATAGCAATTAATAGAGTATGAATGTCTTTTGTTTTGAACAAGGCAGCTTGATTCAATGGTGTCAATGTGTTGGGGGTAGTCCACTCACAATGGATGGTGGAGGTTCAGGGGACTTTAGGTTCTATTAGCACACTCACATTGGATGGTGGAGGTTCAGGGGACTGTGGGTTCTATTAGTGCACTCACATTGGATAGTGGAGGTTCAGGGGACTGTGGGTTCTATTAGTGCACTCACATTGGATAGTGGAGGTTCAGGGGACTGTGGGTTCTATTAGCACACTCACATTGGATGGCGGAGGTTCAGGGGACTGTGGGTTCTATTAGTGCACTCACATTGGATGGTAAAGGTTTAGGGGACTGTGGGTTCTATTTCTACACTAGAGGATTGTTTTTGGTTTTCAGTCTTTCCTTTTGTCACCTTCCCAAGTTGTTGGTACTAATGATTTGGAAATTTCCCTTGTTGTCTCTGATTGTTTTGTGTTTTCTCTTGTGCTGTGGGTGGAATGGTAGGAGCTGTGGGCAGTGTAGGGATTGTTCTGGACACTCGGTAGGTGGTTGTAAGAGGGTGTCTTTGGGAATTGTAGTTTTGGTATAGAGGCAGAGAGTTATGTCTCTTGACTGGGCTTCGTGTGAATATTTATTTACCAATGTTTGCTCTGTTGCACATAGGTTGGTTCCTACAAGCATTTTAGTCTAGGTCAATGGCACATGTTTAGCATATCATTCAAATGTCCCTAATTTTCTCAGCTGTCCCTGATTTGACTCGTATTTGTTCTATTCTGCTCTGTTCTATTCTATTCTGTTCCCTCTTGTGCATCTAAACTAGTTCTTTTCAATGAAATGGCAGTGGATTAGCCTTAATTAAAAACAACAGTAAGTACAGATTTACTTCAGAAAATGCATGTTAATTCACATTATCTTATCCTATCAGCTTCTCAAGTTAATAGCACTAATATTTTAAAAGTGTCTCTGAGTGTTCCTATTTTTTTTTTTGTTTGGTCATCCCTGGTTCTGGAAGTGAGTGTTTGAGAGAAGTGATGTTTGGTTTTGATCCTGGCATTTCTCATAGCCGTGGGCTCATGTTGGTCCATCTGCTTGACACTTTTGATTCTTGTGGAGACTAGCTTGGAGTCAGTATTATTTTGTATTTTTTATAGTATGCCATGTTTTCATTGGCTGGTATGCTTTTGGAAGTGATATTTTGTGCCTCCATGTCACTGGTGAGTGGCTTTCATGCATACCTCTCAAACCTTTTCACTAAGAGTTCTGGAAAATTATCAGGGCTCAAATGTCCAAAATCAAGGACCATTTTTAAATGTCACTGTATTCAAATGTAAAGGTTAATACAAGTTTTGCATTAACATGGATCTTTTCATCAGTATGTAGTATGAAACTAATGGCTGGCATTATTGACTTAAGTAATTTACTTAAAAAACAATAAAATTTTATGACGGACAGAGCAAAAATATGAAGAAAAATCAGGGATGTCTTGAATAATAAGCGATAGTTGAGAAGTATGCTTCCAGGGGACAGGAGACTGTGGTGGTTTTGAAGAGATCTGAGGTAATGTTAGCACTAGTGTTGCTATTCTGTCTGTTTGGTTTCCCCTCTCGTTACAGAACAAGCATGTCACTACTTGTCTTTTGTGTGTTTTACATAAATTCTTAGGTTTCCTTCCAGTCAGGGATTCCCAATGAACACTGTGCAGTCCAGGCTATCATCAACATTTTTATTTATTATACCTGACTTTAATCGGGTTTGACCTAGTAGGGGAATTACTAAAAGAATGAAGAAGGAAAATATAATTGAACAATAAACAGTTAATAAAGAATAAGTAATATTATTTATTTGTTTCATTTGCCATGGAAGTTTTTCTGAAGTTAAGGATTACTTTAGGCAAATTATAATTTTATTAGGCTTAGTGACTCAACAGATAACAAAGCAGTGTCACCAGTTTTAGCCAAGAAAACTTCTAAATCATGAGTCTATGTTTACTAATCAGTTTGTTCCTCAAGCAGCTCTTCGTCGTCCATAAAAAATCAAACGTTCCTTTTAGTGAACGGCCACATCAACGAATTTAAATGCATTGAAGCCTCATAGTTGGCCCGCAGAAAGAAAAGAGCATGTAGCACGTCAATACATCAGCTTAAATGTAGCAACATTATTAAAATACAATAGCAGTGGTATTTCAATTATAAAATTAAAAGATTTAACAGACATATGTTGGAGTAGATTTTATATATTTTGCTGAATACAAGATATATTATTCAATTGTAAAGTATATAAATAATGTATTTTACAACTAGTTGTTGAGAATAGTAACAAGTGTGATGTGCAATCCTCTGTTACAGCTATAGCGCTTCTCTTAAAAGTGTAGATGTATTTTCTGACTTTGCCTTCTGCATCTGTAAGGTTATTTTGTTTTTTTTTAAAGCAATGCATTGGGATATTTGGAATTATTTCTTTAAAAAAGTATTTGATTGTATGTTTGCATCACTTTTTAATAAGGAATGATGTTCTTATTCACATATGAAGGGGTTTTCTTTAGGTTATGTTATGCAGTATGTACTTCAGAAGTTGAGTTTATGAACGGCGTTCTCTTTAGTTTTACTTCACAGCATTATCAGATGTTTGCGATGTTGACCACCTATGATTTTTCAATGATTTTAATTTTGCTGTTATGCCTGTCCATTAAAATGAACATTCAATGCTTTCTTGTTGATTAATAGCCATGCGTGGAAATTGCCTTTTGATCTGTTAACACAGACACCTAAATCATAATGGGTTTGTTCCTTATTAAGGTTACTTGTGTTACACTCTCCCTGCATTCATTTGTTGCCAAACATATTCCAAGTAGTAACATTAATGTTCTGGTTGACAGCCTTTCCCAAATGCAGATTATGAAGTTTCATTGTCTAGCTGTAGAGGCACTAGAGATCCCATCATAATTCCAGCAGAATTATGGATGAGAGGTGAAGAGTAGCTCACATCATATAGTAGAATTCCTGGGCTCCCAGTATCAAAAAAAAAAAAAACATGCAGCACTTCCCTTAAAGCGTTTTGTTTGCTTTATATATAATTGCCAGCAGAAAGGGAGAAATTGGTCACTACAACTCCTTGTCTACTATATAGCATCTCGATAGAGGATGTGAGAAGTTTTCAAGACAATAAGAGTCAGCTCGGCAGTGCTGAATGGACTAGCCAGGTTTGTTGGGTTTAATGTTGGGTCCTCAGAGGTTTATTATGACTGTTTTTTTGAGAAATTTATCTGGTACTGATATTTTGTTAATGATTTCAGTTATGTATTAAAGCAGATTTTGGCATTTAATAAACTGCTCATCATGGCCTCATTATACATATTGTATTTTGTCAAACAAAAGCTACAACAAAAGCTTCTTATTTCTACCCAATCTGGTGTCTCACTTAATACTTCCCTATCCCTTTCTCTTTACCTGTTCTCTGTTATCAATCTCTGGTAAAAATGCAGTTTCTCACTTGCACTTCCAACTTCTGCTTAGTCTCATCCCACTGTTTTCCTTTCTACCCTTCTTATTCGATTCAAGTACCTTGTACTCTTCGCTGTTTAATATTCTTTCTAACCACAATTGCACTCATCCCAGTTTGTAAAACCTACTTTTTCCTTTTTTCATGTTGACTAAGATTCTTGGCATAATTTTACTGCTTTATGAAGAATATTTTGTATGGCTGTGACATTCTCTTTAAGGATCTGCATTCAGAATCCTACTCTCTCCTTATTTCTCAAAACAACCCTCCTGTGTTTCATCTTCATCCCTTTCCATGTTGATTTATAACTTTTTGCTTGTATAATGTTCCTAATCTTTTCTTATGACAAACTGAACTTTTGTGAATATTGAGCATAGCTCATAGCAAGACAGGAACACTCATACAGGTTTTCTGTATTGAGTCTGCTGCTGGCTACAGGGAAAAAAAACAGAAAAACATTATTGTTTATATTCAGAAATATTTTGGAGCCATAAACATAAAAAATTAAGTGCTTGGTTATGGACGTCATAAATTGGAAGGTTGCGCTTTTTATGGTCATGGACTTAAAATCATGGACTAAAAAGTGATTTTGTGGCCCTCTTACACGACCATGTGAGAGGGTCTTCGCTGTACATCCCTTTACTTACTATATATACTAACTCAAACACTGCATACTCTAATTAAAAATACTTACTCTGTCCCTAATATTGTGTACTTTGACCTAATATACTTTTCCAAATGAAATACAGCTGGACATGATTGATTGAGATATCATGGTGACATAATGTTACCTTTTCAATATCAATGGCATTTTTGTAACACTTTTTGTGTTAAATAATTGAAATATTTTAATCATATCTAAGACAGCCAGTGTGTAACAAATGGAGGATGATGAATGATTTTTTAAGTATTTCATATGTGTATTAATACTGATGGCTAGAGAAATGTGGCACACCACACATGCAGAATTTAGGAATACATACTTTATAATTTTTACTGATTTACATTTTTATATAAGCACCTCACATAGATGCATACTGCTCTAAAATGTAATTGATTTAAGGTGCATTTTTTCATATTGAATAATGAAATGCATTCAAAACATGTTTTAGTTGAACCATTTTGTTCTGTGTTATAACTGCATAAAAGCACTGTTTATAGTTCAGTCTTTCCAGATGAAACCTTGCTGGTACCTGTCAAGTATGATTCAGGGATATAAATGCATTTTTTGCTGATATAGTTAGAAGGGAAGGATTTCCACAGGAAACACATTCAGAATTATATCACCAGTCTGCAGCTACATTTTTCTTTATATCTATTTACAAGGCATGCATTTAGCTTGTTAGTAAATCTTGCATGACTGGCTTTGGAGATATGAATCATTTGGGAACAATAAAAATTGCAAGGTACTTATCAGACCTACAGTTATTTCATGTGACAAGTGAAAGCCTATTGAACTTAACAACTGTGGAACATGTATCTCACCAGTGTATTTATGACTAGAAACAAATATCTTAATAATAAGTCATATTTATTTATTTATTTATTGACATTTGTTTACCAAGAAGGTCCGACTAGGTCACAACAGACCATTTTCTGCAGGAAAACTGAGGGGAAAAGCTCTATTTAACAGTAAAATTGTTTTCAAAAATATAGAAAAAAAATAATTGGAAATTATACAATTCAAAACTAATCAATAATATTGTAAGGCAAAGAGATATAACAAAAATATGTTACAAAGAGAGCAATGAGAAAAAGCAAAGTAAAATACTATATATAATTCTGGAGAGCATCCTTTTGGTAATTCACAGTAGTAATAAGTAAAATTCAAGTGTTTAGTTTAATTGTAACTATAAAATGGGGGAGAGATTAGAATAGAATCGATTGGCATAAATGGAGAGGAGGTAATAGGAAGAAGTTATGTGAAGGATAGCCAGGTGAAGATGAGGAAGTGGGAATGGGTAAAGGTCTTTTCTAGCCTGTTCATAGGTTCATAGGTAGGTACTAGGCTATCGGCCCTAGGCTTTCACCACCCAAGAAAATTATTTTTCTGTGCCCCTCTCTCTTTTACATAAAAATATGTGAGAATGCAAATGTTTCAGCCAAGCAGCAGTTATGCTGAAGGCTGAACCAGTGCACATTTGGTGCTTTCAGTTGCCTGCTTTTTCCCTAAGGCATGAAATGCTGCTGTGGCAGAATAATTTTTTTTTTTCTAAACAGTCAATTCAGATTTTGAATTAATTTTCAAAGATGCCCAAATACCAGCATGATGACTGGACATTTTTGAGACAGGACATATCTATAATCCAAGCATTTATCCAGTGAGTAATTAAAAAAAATTCAATGAAATGAATTCACTCCAGACCAGAAAATATTAAAAAAATAAATAAATAATTTAAACTCTTGAACACTGCATTAATGTCTCTTTCATGATTATCACTTCTTACAATGTCTAGTACAAACAATAAAAATCTTTAAAATGATTGCATTTTAAACTGTGTCCTTTACAGCAATTTTTGTTTTTATTTCTCTTATATGCTCAGCTACTGCCTCCTTAAGTTTCGTACAGTCTTTGCTATGCAGAAAGTGTCATAGGATTGGCATTGAACATAGTAAATTATTGAACTGGTATCACAGTTAAATCTCTCAGTGACACCAATAATTCTATTAAAAAAGGAATTCATTATATAGGGCTGCTGGATATACATTGTCACTGCCTACATCTAAAACACAAGCCCTATCTGGTTTAGTTGTAGAACTTTTTATACTTATTTACTTCTCCAGTTCTAGCAAATTTTTAAAATGTTTCCATCTCTTATCAACAAATTATGGGGCTTCTCCAATGTCATCACTAAGTGTCTCATGTCCTCTTAACACACCAATGTTTTCTAATGATATATTAAGTGTATTATTGTTGCTAGTACAGGCATTGGGCACCACTATTTGATTTGATCTATTGTCAGCTTTATTATCGGGTGACCCTTTACTAGTGACTCAAGTATGCTCATTAGCCTTGCTCTTAACTACACTACTGAAAGCCTGTACCAAAATACTTTCTGGGTATACCTATCTCTAAAAATGTATAATTTCCTGGCACTTTTATGTGGTCTTCAGTTATGAGCCTTGAAGCTCTAATTAGTTAACTCTTCAGATTTGTCTTTTATACTTAATGAAAACAGATACGAGATGGGAATTATTAGATTGTGGATACATTATTCACATTAAAAAAGAAAAAAAAGAAAAAACTCTTAGATATCTATCATATAGAAATGTGTCATTATTCAGCATTACCTGGCACACAAGGCCAGATCCAGTGCTAGGTGACCTAGACAACTACCTTTGGCCCTGTGCCCACTGTGGTTGGGGGAGCCAACCAGCCACAAAATTAATTTAAATAAAAATGAAGTGAAGTTTTCCAACTTTACTGCCTGTTACCTTAACAATTATTTTTTTTTCTGTTCTTAGCTGTTATGTCTGTTTACATGCATGTTATTGCTTTAAAAAATTCCTGCCAATGAGACAAAGCAGATGCACACTCACACATAGAGCAACAGAGATTTGATTGCACAGCTGGGAACTCAACTTGCAGGAATGAACTGCAGCATTATGGATGATGCTGCACCTCAGAGGTACAAGCTATAGGAAAGAAGACCTAACCATAGCCATAACTTGCATATAGAAGACCCAGCAGCACAAACTAGCTACAAGAACAAGCAGCATATTGAACACTACAAATAGCAACAGGCTGCACAAACTACTGGGAACTGCAACAGCCAGAAACTTAACAGAGTGTGTGTGTGTGTGTGTGTGTGTGTGTGTGTGTGTGTGTGTGTGTGTGTGCGTGCGTGCGTGCGTGCGTGCGTGCGTGTGTGTGTGCGTGTGTGTGTGTGTGTGTGTGTGTGTGTGTGTGTGTGTGTGTGTGTGCGTGTGTTTGCATATGTGTGTGTAAGATGCTCTAGTTAGAGAGGGGACTTTAGTTAAATAACTTGCTCAGGCTCAAATCATGGAACTTGGTTACAGGAGATAAGAGCCTTAATACTGTACAACTGCCACTTGGCTGAAATGTCCAGAAATGGGTACTTTTAGTTGAAATGTTCTGCAACTGGTACTTTTGTCATTATTGGTTCATGCATTTTGTTTCACTGCTTAATAGAAAAAAATGTTCAAAACTACAAATTTAAAATGCACTCTAACAAATGTTGCTGTATTAGCAAGAAACACATTTAAAACAATTGAAAAGATGAATCAAAGAACACACATATGCAGGGGACCTATGGTTTAAAAGCAGCCCAGGGACCAAGGTACATATAATCCTCCACTGGCTGGGTGCATTTTCAATTGCTATGAGTTTCATGGGAAGAGAAGTTTATTGTTTCTCATGCTAAGTCTGTTTTCAAAGTGCAACTGTTTTGTTAGCAAATTGCCATTAGTATTTGTGCTATAAAATTTGAAAGTCATTTTAGTGGCGCAGAAGGCAGCATACTTGTGTTTGGTGCAGAAGGCTATGGGCTTTATTCTCACACCAAGTAGATGGATTGCTGACACTGCAGTACAGTACAAGGAGGTGTGCTGTACTCTTGGGAGGGGGGTCATGCTTTGGATCAGATGTTAAACCAAGGACCAGTCTGCCTGAGTTGATAATAACTCAGGTGGATGTGTCTCTGCTCAACAGTGGCACAGGAAAATAACTTTCTTGGGTGGTGTAAGCCAGGGAAACTTGTTGGCTAAGCTTACGTAGGCCCTTGGGCCGATAGCCTAGTACCTACCTATGACCCTATGAACCTATGAAAAAAGATTTCATTGCACCTATTGAAAAGTATTGGTAAAGCTCCGCAATGCCCTTGCCATATTTCCCCAGTAATATAAATACTATCTTGGGTCTCCCCTGAAAAGAGGCTACTAGCCTTGTGGAACTAACCTGGTCAGCAAAGAACAAATAAGTTAGATCCACATCTCTGTAATCATTTCAAAAGTAAAGAAGAAAATAGTATGCACACTAACAGTTTTGAAAAGTATTTATTTTAATTAGGAGGAGAGAGGCAAGTAATGGGACACTGGAATTGCTGTGGGGGTGGGGGGGGGTCTCCTGGTCTTTTACCGTGTCTAGACCCCCCTTTGACCATGATCTGGATCTGTTGCTACAGTATTCCGTAACCATCCTTCATAGGTTCATAGGTTCATAGGTTGGTACTAGGCTATCGGCCCTAGGGCCTATACAAGCCTAGCCATAAAAATTCCCTGGCTATTTCTTCCCACAGTATTTACTTCCCTGGACCCCTGTCTAGCAGGGCAACTGATGTGATCCCCGGGGTGAATTTCCTTTCTCCCATCCAATCATCAGGGTTCCTTTGAAGAGGGCCAAAGAGGCACTTTGCTTGACATGTATGGGCCGGGCCATCTATTCCAGAGTCTCGGGAGTCTCTGGGTCAGGAACCTATCCCTCCAGCATGTTTTGTTTATTGTGATGACAAGGTTTAGATCCCTGGAGCATGTGGCTCTGAGAAATTGGGATTTCTTTAAGTGTAGCGTGTCCAACAGCTCTTGCCTCTGAGTAGACGATATGCGACAGAGTATAGCTGGAGTTTTTTAAAACAGTCAGCATAAGGCATCTGCTTTAGGCCTGTGATTCTTTTAGTGAGGTATTTCTGCGGCCTTTCCAGTTGTTGCAGATGTCTTAAGAGGTACATACCAAATGGGGCGTTGTATTCTATAATGGGTCTAATGAGGGATGAGTACAGTGGGACAATGACCTCCTTTTTTCTGGATGAAAAGTCCTTAGTGATGAGGTGTGCCACATAGAAGGATTTCCTGACTGTTGTGGCGATGCGGTTATCGAAGGTGAGACCACTGTCCACCTCTGTACCTAAGTCTCTTATCACACTTTCGGTGTTTAGTGTACTGCCCACCTATGTGGTAATTCACAGGTACATGTTTTTTCCCAAAGGGGATAACTATACATTTCTTGGCAATGAGCTTGAGCCCATGGCTCTGGCACCAAGCATCTGTTTCTATAAGGCTCTTTTGTATTGTATCCACATCATTTGGGGATTCAATAATGGCTCCCAGTTTGCAGTCATCTGCGAACTTTGTTAGCCAGAGTCCCTTAGTGTTGGCCTGTACTTCAGAGAAGTAAATGCCAAACAAGAGCGGTCCCAGGACTGAACCCTGTGGTACTCCACTTGTCACTTGTCTGGAGCTGGATTTGGAGTCAGCTACTTTTACAGTGTGGGTTCTGTCAGTAAGCCAGTTGGCAACCCATTGAGTGATGCAGGGATTAATGCCCAGCTTAGCAAGTCTATCTATGATTCCAGAGTGGGGGATGGTGTCAAAGGTCTTGGCAAGGTCCAGATAGGTTGTGTGGACCATCTTACCCTCGTTCACGGCTCTGGAGACTGATTTGAAGAAGTCAATCAGGTTCAGGAGACAAGATCGGCCCTTCATGAACCCAAACTGGGTGGGGTCCAGTTTTTGAAGGTTGCCAATGTCTTTGTTTACAAGTTCCATGAGAATACATTCCATGTCCTTGCAGATCAGGCTCATCAGACTGATGGGGCAGTAGTTCCCGAGATCCAAGTAGGACCCCCCTTGTGGAGTGGGATAACTGTAGCTCTGCGCCACTCAGTGGGCATGAAGCCTGAGGTGAGGCTACGAATAAACATGACACTTAGCTGAAGTGCCAGTTTATTTTGTAGTTCATGTAGTACACAGCCCGGGATGTCATCTGGTCCCATGGATGCTGTATTCTTAGCTATGGAAAGTGCATTTTTTACGTGTATGGCCATTATTACTGGAATTTGGTAATCTTCCGGTATTGAGATGGGCCATTTAGGAGGTGAGAGGGGGTGAAGTTGGCACTGAATTGATCTGCCAGGGTATTGGCAATATCCTTGGGATCAGTATATTTAATGCCATTCTGATGTAGCTCAGAGCAGATCTGAGCACTGACATTTAGATTCTTGACGTAGTTATAGAATGCCTTGTGGTTGTCTTTGGAATCTTTGGCAATTTTATTTTCGTAACTAGCTTTGGAGGATTTTATGAGGGATCTCAGCTTTTTACTAAGGCTGGTAAGGGAGTTTTTTGCATCCTGGGATTTTTCTCTTTTCTGCAACAGTTTCTTCCTTTTGTTGTAAAGTTTGTTTATGGCAAGGGACCACCAGACTGGCTTCCTTGTTTGGAGGAGAGCATCTTGATTCTATTTGGCATGGCACGATTCATGCATGAGTGGATGTGCTCATACAGTGCCTGTAGAAATCTTTGACCATAGTATGTTTGATTGAGGTACAAGTCAGCACATATACTGTTTACTACTCCAAGATTATGCTTAACTCAGGCCATTTGTGATTCTTTACTTCATATTCCTTTCAAGCAGTGTCCTTGCACAGGTTAGGTAACTTTTCAACTTTGGATTCTGGTTTGTACAAAATGATAATTACTATGAATTCTTTCTGTGATGTTGAAGATTTTAATCATCTTTTACTTGTGAAGATAGCAATACATGATTTTAGAAATAATGCATACAGAATATATATATATATATATATATATATATATATATATATATATATATATATATATATATATACTAACTGCATTTTTTTATTTATAGTAACTTGCTATATTCAATATATATACTATATCATCTATTTTTGCATCATATCAAAAATATTTTTGGTCATTTTATTATGTAATTTGGACAAGTCATATCAAGTATGTATTAAATCTTTGAGCTAGGAGTTATTCGGTTTGGCCATAGAGCTTACCTCATTTTTGCCCTCTTTGGGAATAGTGTTCAAGTCATTGTGGACCACAGAGGGGATGAGCAGTGTTTTGAGTTGTAAGTTAATTTTCTGAACAGTTATTTATTTCCAGAAGTAGACAGTAGAGAGATAAAGTACTGCTGCAGTCTTTAGTATAAATTAGCACAATAATGGTAGCTTGCAGCAATTTTTCATGGCCATATAAGCTCATTTCTATGCTTTTTCTCATTTACAGCATTAATGCACTGTGGCATTCTGCAAATGATTTTCTCTATAACCTCATTAATTTTTTAGGGACCCTACCAGACATTTGAGTTTAGATAATGCATGTTGTAAAACTACAGAAATTTAACACAAGTAACAGCGAACTTTAAAAGTCCTTGATGCACATTTATTTCCTCCTTGTACTCCTCACACCCCTGCTGCTTATAAAGCCTAACCTTGGGACTGCTCTACCTTGGAGAAGCAGGAATACAGTGAGGCACTGCAATTTTGAACTTGGGTTATATTTCCCAGTGAACACACTTGAATTCTCATAATTCCAAGGATCACAGTATCTATCTGTTAGCATACACTGGGAACCCAGTTTTTTATATTCCAATTGTCCGAGAAAACAATTGTTACGTCATAAACCTACACATATGTCCACTACATTTCTATGATTGTCTAGGTGTTCTCCATTATAGCTGCCTTGTGCCAAGATGTAGATCATTTAAAACAGAGTGTGCCTATAAAACAAAACTAGAGTAATAAAAAATCATTGTTGAATTACAGAGCAGGGAGGGTTTTTCATGTATCTACTGCTAACTACAGAGTCATGTGGATGTATTATTTTTGTGCTTTTATAAATGGATTTGCAGGCTTTGGTAAGTCTGTTTCTATAGCTGCTGTCATTTGCACATGTTTTAGTTCTGTATTACTGTCCACTGCATAAGAAATAATAATAGGTGTTGGATAGGAATTATCCAGTTTGAATTTAATGCCAAATTCTTGATAGTACAGCAGTGGTCACACATATGTAAAAGCAATGCCTGACAGTTAATAGACGGGATTATGGTCCTGAGCTTTTAATAACCTGCTTCCTGTAGTCCAGGTTACAGGGTTTGATTCTTTACACCTCCATTCTTTTGCCTGCTGTGTGACTCTGAACATATCACTTAACCAGATAGTATTCCTGCAACATCTCTAAAAAGGGGTATTTGTGTCCATTGAGCTTACCTGGCCATCAAATGAATAATATAAAAATAAAATAAAAAAAAAATCTTTGCTGGCAGAGACATGGAGCATTTATAGATGCGTTGGTAACTGTACAGCATTAAGATATACCATGTACTCTTGCAACAAAGAGATGGGTTTCAGGTATTGTATGACAGAAGAATTCCATTGAATGGCATCCCAGTGCCAGTCATTACATATTAATGGTGACTGTAATGGCACTTAGAATCATATGAAAAGTAAGTATTTCACAGCCATGTAGAGTCTGGTCTGCTGGTTACTGTGAAATGACATAGTGCCATGGAGTGAAATGACATAGTGCCATGGAGTGAAATGACATAGTGCCATGGAAGTTGTGACTACAGGCTTTATTTTTAAAGTGGACCTCTTGTGTTACTGACAGATAAGAAACTGATTAGTGAGGATTTGTGGCAGGACAGATAGCAATATTCACATTACTTCCAGTTGTGTATAAATTATAAATGTTTGCATCCCATTACCTGAACACAACGTGCATGAGTACATGCAAAGACACTCCCCACCTGTAGTGGTGTAACCCCACTGAAAAATACTTTAGAAGATTCAACTCCCTTTCTTATAATATTCCAACATTTGCTCTGTATCTCAGACATTTTTTTGTCCTAATCATGTTTGATAAAGCTAATGTTGCTACTAAAATCAACAAGTGGAATTCAGTCCTTTATGCTATATTGGCAATGTTAGTGATTTATTAGAAACTATATTTGAAACAGATATTGCAGATTATACAGTTATTAACATATATATGTTAATACAAATTAATTATACTATACATTTAGTTAATAAAAGCCTATACAAACCCTTCATGCAACTGCTCCTTTCCTATTCCTTCAACCAGTAATTCAGGGGTTAGAACTTAAAATCATACCTGCCATCTCACAGCTTCTCAAACACAGAAATTATTTTCTGCTTGCATGAAATCCATTAATATCTTCTCTAAATTGCCAACTACAAAGTTAACAAAAACAAATCTCATTTTTTTTCGGTTAATATCACATCACCGTATCCCCTAAATTTTTCCTCTGATGTTATTCCAGTTAATTCAAGTCTTCGTTACCTGGGGGTAACTTTCTCAACTGATCAATCTATTTCGTATCAGGAGAACATTTCTTCTCTTTGGAAGGAGGTGCAATGGGATTTAAAGAGATGGTCTCAACTTAAGCTTCCCTTTATGGCACGTGCAGCTATTATAAAAATTAATATCCTTCCCAGATTCTTGTATATTTTCAACTCGACTAATTTGATTATCCCTCTATACTTTTTCAATAAATTACACTCAACCTTCTCTAAGTTTATTTGGTCTCCTAAATCGGTGAGAATTTCGTACTCTAAACTTACTTACCCGAAGGATTTGGGTGGTATTTCTCTTCCTGACTTCAAACTTTACTATGGTATTATTCAAAGTAGTAGAATTATTAAGATAGCAAACTATATTAATACCTCAGATGCCTGGCACCCTAACTGGGTATTACTTTACTTCAATTATATTAGATCCCTTAAATTCAATCCATCCGCCTTACCTTTCTTGAGCAAAGTTAGTCTAGACAAATATAAAATCTTTTATGGCCTCAAATATAACGTTATCAGATTTCATAAACTATTGTCTTCGCTAAAACTTTTGCAGGCGTTCATTTCCCTCCAACCAATACATCTAAATCCCAATTTAACTCTAAATGGTGACTTGATAAATCTGGACAATTTCCCCCTTATTAAGGATAAGTGCATGGCAGACTTTTTCTTAGTCAAACATCTGAAGTTATCCGAGATCAGGCAAACCTTTAATTTATCCAATAAATATACTTTAATAACTAGACAAATCTTTGAACTATTGAATCCATACTATGATCATTCTGACTTATCTAGAGAAAATATCGAAATTGCCAAGGTTATTTGGAAACTTCTTCTGCTGAAAAAGAAAATGACTTCCAATGTATATAAGTTATTAATCTCTATCAGATCTAACAATTTGCCAGTATTTTCTAAATTCTGGTCAGATAAGGACCAGTATAACTCCCGCACTAATGAAAGAGGCTTTCAAATCAAGTATTAAATATATCCCTTTTAAAAAATATTTTATCGCAACTCATGATCACCAATAATGCATATTTAACACCTGCAATCATTAATAAAATTCATCCCAACTCGTCTTCTCTGTGTCCATTTTGTAAGGATCAAGTAGCCGATATATATCACATTTTCTGGAGTTGCAAATGTGTGTACAGACTATGGTGTGCCCTTAAAGTTATTCTGGAGAAAATGGGATACGAAAAATCAACACTTTCTTGGCAATTTGCTTTATTACATATCCCTCCTGATAATATTCCTAAAGCTCAGCTCAAGGTGGTGATTTCAATTGTCATATTTATCAAATATTATATCTCATTGCATTGGAAGTGCCAAGCCGCACTAACATGGGAAGGTCTAAAGGAATTGGTAATTAGGCATATTAGGGCACAAAAGTATCTCTTTTATAAAGGTAATCACAAGTTCTGTTCTGAAAATTTTTGGAATTTATTCTTTGATTGTCTTTTAACCTGAAACACTTTTCATTTTTGTATTATATCTCCTTAATGTATTATCTGTTGTATATATTGTGAATGATATGGGCAATGTATAGTTGTATATAGTTTTTGTTGATGTTTGTACAGTGTTCTTCTGTGGTTTGTATTGTTTGTCTATAAGATAAAATAAAAAGATTTTCAAAAAAAAAAAGAAATCATTTTCTGCTTAATTGTTTTAAGACATGCGTGAATGGGCGTGCCTTCGCTGAAGGTTGGGCGTCGGGCTGGCAACTCGGTACCATAAAAATCTATTGCCAATCATTAGCGGACCGGAGTTCCGCTGTGGCGACCCCTAACCGGGAAAAGCCGAAAAGACAAACAACAACTGTTTTAGCTGATTTTCCAGAAAAAAGCTGCTAATTTAACATTATTTTCAGAAAGATGATGCAAATCAGATATTTTAATCATCTGTACATAGTAACAAATTATATACTGGAAACATGGTATGGTCAGTGCTTGATTTTTCACTGTGTCTTGCGCATTATTGTGTTCCAACATGCAGTCTCCACAGAACAGAACCAGTGACTTAAAATGTCATTTTTCTTAATAACATGACCTACCTGAAGTGACTTTTTCTTCAAAGTATATCACATTCAACTCATTCACATACTTCTGGTAGTAATCAATACGTGATAACGGAGGTGTTATGTTTTCTTTAGACTCCGTCTATCATTTTATACTAAAATAAACATTATGACAGCATACCCAAGGGTAATTTGATGATGATGAAACACTATCAATGTGCATTATACTTAATTAATTCCCCCAAGTACTCAGACATTCGTTGTTTTTGTACATTTATGTTTAATGCTGAACTATTTTGTTAGTGTAATTTTAAGCTCATATCACACATTTCTGAAAAATACCTTTCCCTGAATAAGTTTAGAATTTTAATTTAATGTATTTGTTAGCAAGATATGTTAACTGATCCTTCATGGAGATTTATATTTGTCATGTGTCCATTCTAATTTCATTTTCAGCACCAGCATTTACTGGTCAAGAAAATATTCAGAAAACAATTGAGGAATAATAAACATCAGCTAAACTTCTGTTGTCAGACATTAACAGAACCTTCCTGTGCATTATTTAAAATTCATACACACATTACCTAGGAGTAGGTCATACCGGGCTGCTTTCAATATGCATTGAAATATATCAGAATGCAGAGTAATTACAATATACCTTAAGATGATGTCACGTTTTTTCTACATTACAAAATATCAGCATCCAATTTTGTGAGTTTTATGTCATATTGTCATATTAGTACAATATTAACAAATGTTCCCATTGTCATCAATATCACAGACTACACAATTGGACAGCAGCACAAGGGACTCACAGCAACTTCTATGGAATTTACACATAAAACATGCATTCTGTGCAGTGTCATAAATATGGTAGTTCAAGAGGAGAAAGTTGCAACAAAATGAAAAACTTTACATCTGGCTGCAACTGACTATGTCTAATCACACATTCGATGGTTTCTACACATCTGAGGGCTAAAATGCATTTTTCTGAATTGTATATCAATATATCCTTCACTAAGTCTGCCATCCAAAAATAACTGCACCATTCAAAGACCGCGTCCATTTTGTTCTGTTTGTGCCAGTTGGCTTTTGGTATATAAAATACTTACAGTCAAAAGTCTGGCTATGAATGTAACATGGGACAAAAAATAGGGATATCTTTGCTGACAATATATATGGCATATGAATGTAATGAACACTTAACATTCTTTTGCAAAATTTCTAGGAAATGATCAGATGTTAAGCTACATGAAAGAGGCACTCTAATGTGAAACAGATACAACTATTAGTTTCTCTAATGTCATTTTTGCAGTATTTCTTCCTATTGTTTGTAGTATGCAAACTGAGCCTTAGCTGTATACTTTCTTCATAAGGCTACTGAGCAGTCAGTATAGCATGACATTCCTTATGCAGCTTTACTAGGTTATTTATGGCATTGTGTTGTAGTTCTCTGTCATATGTGTATTTTGGTGCACTATATAATGCCATGTTTGGTAGCTGCAGGGGTTCTCTCTGGTAGAGCATCCCTTTACCAAGATGCATGTTTGTTTGTTTGTAAATATCTGTGATGTCAACTAGGGATTTATTGCCCCTCCTTAATTATGTCACTTCCATTGTTATACATATCATGGACTCAACTTTACAAAAAAAAAAAAAAAAAAAAAAAAAAAAAAACATTTTTGACTGAAACTAAACTGCAATTGATTGTTATTGATAATATGCTACCCTGACAAAGTACGCTAAATAACAGCACACACTGGGCTGTTTAGTCCATGCATACATGCATAAAATATCCTACATCTTTTTGCTTCTAAATGTGCTGGTCTGCATTGCATTTCTTCTCATCCCTCATGGTCTGACATTTACCTGATTACATTTTCTTCTTCACTTTGACTTCTGTCTCTTTCCAGTGTTTAGTTAACAGAACTACATATTGTATGTTATTAATTAACATGAGCCCTTTGTTGTAGTTGTTATCTGCATTTTTTTTTTCAAAATGGTACATAATAGTATTTTATTTCTCGGGTAGATCACTGATCTCCATGGAACTTTTTCAGACTCAGGCAGGAGTGGTGTCTTAAGTGGCTTCCTCAGAGTTGCACAATTAGGAAATGGAAACTGAGGGAATCAAACCTTGTACCACTGATCAACAGGATAGAGCTTGTTAACAGCTCCTTCCTCCTCTAAGCCAACTGCCAAAAATCACATATTCAACCACAGCACACTGCACTGATCAGTTGTTTCTGATTTGTTCATTTAAACATGAGGTTAGGTAAATGTTGCATAAAGAAAACTGAATCTGAGTTATTGATAAAGTAAATCGTAGTTTGCAAACAATGCATGGATAACTTCCTGCATACTTGTGCAAGAGAGAAGAGAGGAAACTGAAACATTTCACTGTTATATGTGTTTATTTTACAGTTGCTGACTTGCCGATTGGGTCAAACAATTTGAAAGTTTATGTTCAAAAATAAATGTTCAAATTGTTTGACCCAATCGGCAAGTCAGCAACTGTAAAATAAACACATATAACAGTGAAATGTTTCAGTTTCCTCTCTTCTCTTTTGCACAAGTATGCAGGAAGTTATCGATGCATTGTTTGCAAACTACAAAGTGAATGTTGTACTGTGGTGGTGGTGCTGCAGTAGCGTTGTTGCCTCACAGTAAGACGTTGTCCTGTTCGATTCTCAGCTAGAGCATCTTCTGTGTGGAGACATGCGTGAATGGGCGTACCTTCGTTGAAGGTTGTGCATCAGGGCCAGCAGCTCGGCACATCAAAATCTACTGCCAATCATTAGCTGACCGGAGTTCTGCTGTGGTGACCCCTAACCGGGAAAAGCCGAAAGCCACAACAACATTTTTGAAGTGAATATTATTACAGTGATATGCTGAGCCACAATCATGCTTACACTGTCTAGTAAAAAGTCCATTGCACTTACAAAGTAGTCTACCTGAGATGAGTTCATGGGTGTGTTCTTCATTTAAGATCAGAGTAGCACCGTCTGAGGGCTGCAGAAAATAAACTAGTATGCAGGTAGGTTAGTTCATCTTATGTGGATAGACTATAAACAGATCTTACAGGAAAAGGGGCAGAAAAAAAGCCTTGCTTGACTAAAAAATCACTGAAGTGTTGCTACCATTTGACAACCACCAGTGTAGCAGCAAAGTTGTTAAGATAGCCATTAGTGGGAACCACAGTTTACTATTCGTTATACATGGAGTTTAGCTCTGGATTTTCATTGGTTGTTTTGCTAAAGTATTCAATTGAAAGATAATTGGAAGATAATAGCGTACCACCGTCTTGTATGATCCTAAATTGTCAGCGATTTATTGCTGTCTGGAGAGAATGTAAACAAGCATTACCGGACTCAAACAAAAACGCTCCAGCTGCACAGTATGTTTACCTTCGGGAATCACAATTAGGAGTAAAACTAAATAAGGTGCATGCATGGACTTTCAGTTTATGTAAGAAGCAGTCTTGCTTTCAAACCACAGAAAACATAAGTGCTTTTTTTCACATAAATTCCACCAAAAGCAGCTTGATTTGTGCATATAATTTCTGCAGCTGTTGGGTCCATTTCCTTGATGTTACAGGACAATATGGTTACCGTAGTCGAATTAAAGATATGACCAGCATTACATGCATTGCTCTATGTGTTTGAGCTATTTACTTATGTGAGCTTATAACGGTCGCATTGAGGGAGTGGAACATATTGGCTATATTCACCATTGGTTCCAGAGAATTATTTTGCTTTACATCGTAATGACTGGGCCTATACAACTCCTTTTGCTTTTCACCAAATGAAGGTGCTTTGAGACTGGAGACTTCAAGGTTTGGTATTGTGTGCTAAACTCTGTTATTCAACTGCAAAGGTGGTCTTCATTTTAGGTGATTGTATATACTCTCAGTCGCGAGCGAAGTGATATTGGGCCTGTGGAACTGACGGAACAAGATTAAACCTATTGAGACATTATACTATTGGTTCTATTTGTACTGCTAATATTTTTTGGGCTATGCAATTCTGTTTGTCTCATAATTCCCACATACATATGGTTTGGGTTTGTTTGTATGAACCTTGTGGGTAACCACTGTTGGATTTATATTGTTATCAAGGCTTAGGGTAATCTACTATCTTTTGATTTTTTCAAACAAAACACTTCTTTCAGGGTGTGGCCATTATATTATATTAAAGGAATACATACATACATACATACATATATATATATATATATATATATATATATATATATATATATATATTAGGTTCTTGCTGAATGAATGTGTCTTTGGGCCCATGGTAACTAACGGCTTGGGTTTTGAAATGTCAAAGTTTTGTACTGTTGGGGGGGATTATGCTTGACTGTTATCTCATTTATAAGACTAGTTCCTGAAATACGGTAACTGAAAAAACAGATACATTTTTTTGTGGTAGATTTGTATGTGATTAGGACGTGCTGTGAAATATTCCTTTTATTATTTTGCAGAAATTGATGAATAGTCTTTGATAATTTATATTATGCACATTTTTTGTTTTTGAAAAAAAGCCTTGCAAAAGTCTCTGTCATTGTACACTATACAAGAAGCTGTTGACAGATTTATACCAGTAACATTTTTTCTTTAGACGTATTTATTTTATATATTATATCCCTCCCTCTCCTCCAACCAATCCTCACACACCTTTCCCCCACCCCTTCTTCTGACTCTCACTACCACACCCCCTCCCATCTAATATCCCATTACCCTCCTCTCTATCACTTCTAACTCCAACTACCATGCTCTCCCCTGCTCCTAAAATCCTTATCCCTACATCCATCCTCATCCTTCTTCTACTACCTCTTTACCATGCCAGCTCCTATACTGATTTCCATTGACGCCTTCCACCTCTTCCTCCCCACCCCCTCCTTACAGCCCACTTCCACAACATCTGTGCCTCTTTAGTTCCCTCCCACCCTATCCTTTTCTTAAAAGTAAAGCTTTTCCCAAGCACTACTAAATACTACAAACCTAAACCCATTAACTACCAGCCACTTCTATCTGTACAAACCTAATAAACGTATTCCCCATCTCAGTTATCTTTGCTTAGCCGGCGACATTCACCCCAGTCCAGGACCAAACTTTTCTCCAACAAACCATCCCAGAACCAATAACAATACCACCAGTAAAAACCTCAAATTCCTCACCATCAATGCCCAAAGCTTAAAAAATAAATTAACCCTCTTTCATGCCTGGCTAAATCACAACTTACCTGACATTGTAGCCATCTCTGAAACCTGGCTAAAACCTCACATAAGTGACCCCGAATTCCTTCCCCCTGGATTTCATTCTCTCCGATCTGACCACCTAAGTAGAAGAGGTGGTGGTGTAGCTTTAATCTACTCCAACCACTTGTCAATCACTCCTTACCCTAATCCCATCCCTTCTTTCAATAATGCTGAACTTGTAACTGGCCTACTAAAAATAAACAACCATAAAGGCATCTGCATCATTTCCCTCTATATTCCTCCTGGTAACAACTTCATTACCCTGGAAGACATGCTCTCCTGGACCTCCTCTAATATTAAGCTAGAAACCTACATTATGGGAGATGTAAATATTGACTGGGAAAAATCATTAACCCTAATCCCACCATAACAATCAACCTATTTAACTTCACTCAACTTACTAACTTCATTACTAGACCTAACAAAACCAACCCCCCCCAGGCTCCATACTTGACTGGATCTTAGTATCTCATCCTAACAAAATCATAAATTCTGGTGTTATTCCTGACCCATTAGGAGACCACCTCCCTGCCTTCACCCTTTGAGCTACACCCACTTCCCCACACTCTCACCAGTACATTCATACTCGTAACCTATCTAACTTTAACCCTACTACTTTCTCTGACTCCCTTAAACTAATTAACTGGAACCCCCTAAAAACTCTACCATTAGATGCAGCCGTTGACTATTTCAATTCAACATTCGTAACTGTCCTCAACTCCCTAGCTCCAATAAGAACAAAAAGAGTTAAAACTAAGACCGCCCCATGACTCACAAAAGATACCAAAAAGATTATGCTACAAAGGGATAAAACTTGGAAAGCCTACCTCCAATACAAACAGCCAGAAATATTACTTAAATATAAACAGCTGAGAAACCTTTCCAAAAAACAAGTCATTAGAGATAAAAAGTCTTACTACATCAAACTACAAGCAAATCATGCAAAAAACCCCAAACAATTCTGGAACTCTATTAATTCCCCCCTTAGGCCAGGTACAAAAAACATCCCCAGTCCTGACACCAGCAAATCTGACCTTGAAATTGCCTCTCTATTCAATACCTTCTTCACCTCTTCTATCCCTGAGGTAACCAAGACCTTTACCAACAATAACCCTCCACCCCTCCCTGCTCAATCTTCCCCTCCCTCCTCTCCCCCCCTTCTTTTGAATTCAAACCCGTCTCCACCAACCTAATAAAGAAACTTCTCTCTAAACTAAAGCCTTGCTCCAATGCCCCTGACAGCATTCCTTCCTCCTTCCTAAAAATAGCCTCAGACATTATTGCTCTGCCTATCAGCATCCTGATCAATACATCACTACTTGAAACCTATGTACCCAAACTATGGCATACTGCATTTATTCTTCCACTCCATAAGGGTGGCAAAAACTGTAAAATCTCCAATTTCCACCCCATAGCCATCCTTTACCAAATCTCCAAACTTCTTGAAAAATGCATCCACCTGCAGCTCTTGCCACTTTTTACCAAACACCAGCTACTCTCTCCTACCCAACATGGCTTCCGCCCAGGACACAGTACCAACTCCGCCCTTCTCTCCTTCTTACATTCTGTCAGTTTAGCCCATGACTCTGGTAACATGGTATCCTCTATTCTGCTGGACTTATCTAAATCCTTTGATACCATCTCCCATACCCACCTACTAAACCATCTCTCTAATCTCAACCTCTCCCAAAAAACTCTTTCCTGGTTCTCCAGCGGTCTTTCTGACATGTCCCAAGCTGTGAAATGGGGCCAGGCCACCTCCAATTTCCTTCCTACCCCCACTGGAGTACTCAAAGGTTCCATACTTGGCCCACTGCTATTCAATATCTTTATTAATGACTTCCACAAAGCCATACCTAATGCCAAAATTGTGCAATATGCTGATGATTCCACTTTGATCTGATGCACCACTAACCTAACAGAGCTCCAATTTCTGACACAAACTGCCTTCTCAACCACTGAAAACTGGATGCTCCAAAATCACCTTTCACTAAATGCCAACAAAACTAAGATCCTTCTATTCTCTCCCTCAAAATCCTCCCCTCTTGATAAAAACTCACTTCAAATTACCAGCCTTAACAACTGCACTATCGAGATCGTACCCTCCGCCAAACTTCTTGGTGTCATCATTGATGATCACCTAAAATTTAACACTCATATCCAGCTAAACATCAAGAAAACACACATAAAACTTGGCCTACTTTACAGAAACATCCACTTCCTCTCTCCTACCACCAGACTAACTCTCGCCACAACCTATCTCCTTCCCTCTCTACTGTATGGCGCTCCACTGCTCACTAATTCATCTTCCACACTTACTTCCAAACTGGAAGCATGTTACAATAAAATCTCCAGATTCGTCACCAATGCCAAATCCTCCTCTCATCACTGCACCTCCCTTCACTCATTAAACTGGCTTGAACTCCCCAATCAACTTGACTTTCTCCAAATCACCACAGCCCACAAATTATTGTTCCAACCCACTAACTGCCCTGCACTATCCTATATACTACAACCATATACCCCCCTCAGATCCCTTAGATTTACCCAACAAAACCTGATTACCATTCAAAAACCCAAGCGCCCAGCTGGTCAGCTTCTGTTATCCTTTTCCCTAGCTATAAAATGGAATGCTCTGCCCTCCACATTGAGGACCTGTGACAACCTTAATAACTTTAAAACTCAACTTCATTCCTACCTCTATCTAAACTGGAAATGCAACTGCACTCTTCAGCCCACACCTCTCAAGCTCTCCTCCCCCTTTACTCCTGGCTAACCTTCTTACCTTCCTAACCTCGCTCTCAAATGTAGATTGTATATGTAACTAAACAGTAAAATCTAGCTATTAAGCTATATGCCTGCCTTTTTCTCCTGAGCAAAACTGTAATTGTTTGTTTTTTTTTTCTTTTTTTTGAATGCAACCTGTTGTTTGTAATGCAAACTGTCTTTGAAAGCATTTGTGTAAGTAAACTTTGTGTTGTGGAGCTTTTCTCCCCGGGCCTCCACTGAAAATGGGCTCCCCAAGCCCAGTGGACCTCCCCGGTCATCAAACTGGAATAAATAAATAAATAATAATATAACATGTGGAGAAAATCATCATTTAAAGGCAATTACCAGCTCACCCAAGAGATGAAGGTATGGTGCAGTGTCGCGCTGGAAATTAAGATGACATAACATTGTTGTGAAGAAAAAGAGGAGTAATTGGCATTACCATCTACTTAAAGTTGAGAAGCAAAGCAACAAATGCAACAATCTGCTTCCTGTATTTAAATAATTACTCATTGAGTGTTTTAGAGCTTAAGCCATTACTGCAAACATAGCATCAACATTTATTTATGAAACTCTGATATCCTTATGACTTCATAAGGCAATGTGCTGCCACACTCCCATGCCCTCTAACAGCTTACACCTGGGGCTGTTTCCCCCTTGGCCCTTTTTCATTAATATTCTGCATCAATGCCCGCAGCACAAATATAAATCTAAGCTGCCTAGAGACTTAGCTTGCCTTCAGGAAACCAGGCATGTGCCTTCACAAGGCTCTGGCTTAGAGATGCACCTTCCCTTCCACAAATACCTGATTACAACATTTTCTATCAATTCAGCCTCAAACGTCCATCTTTTAGAAGTACAGTTATAGAAACAATTTGTGGTCAGGTAACAAATAAATAACACACACTATAATTGTGTAACATCTTATCATTCTGCCTCTATACACCTTCAAGAAAATGATTGCTTTGATAAACTTACAAGCCTATCCATAAAAGACAATAATCTAAATTATCTGTCTATTGGCTGGCAAAACAACTAGACTTCATAAACATTAACTGTCTCCTACGGATGCATGACAAGATGGTTAAAATACCTACAATGGTCAGAAAATGTTTTGGTATCATCATCATCATGAAAAGCTTCTCTGTCAGGCTTTCTAAGCTAAACATTGCCACATCTGTCTTTATTCCTTTCCAAACTGTTTCTTTTATGCATTGCATGTAACAACCTAATAAAAATTATACCATATATATGGATTTTTCAAATGGCAGCTATCAGCTCCAGAACAATTATCTTGTTTCTGTCGGTTCAAGCCATATATTAAAACTCCTCGTAGTTTAATGTTGAATTATTCACAGCCTTGTACCACTCTTGAATTGACATTACTAAGAAATTCATCTCTGGGATGCATAAATACAATGAAAAATTCTGCAATTTTATTAATGATGGAGTTCAACAAATCATAAAGCAAAAGAAGTGCGTGCACAAAGCTTTCAAAATTGTATCCTGTTGAATGCAAAAAGCTAAGAACAACTTCACTGAAAGCAGCTCAGTAAAACAATAAAAAAGGAACATTTCATTTAAGGTGACAACTATCATCAGGACAGAAGAAAATTAAAAGGCCAAAATGTGAAAGGGAAGGAATAAAACTGTAGTATTGTAGAACAAAATGCTATCAACACAACAGAACCAATAGTTATAATACAGAAGCATCCATGCATACTTTGAGCAAACCTGCATGGTCATTGGATCCTTGTGGTACTTAAAAGTACCAGAGTTTACGTATTACCTAGTAGGAAAAAGCTGTTAAATCATCACAGGAAAATATCCTTTCATTGGTACAATTTTTGCATATTGCACAGTACATATTTCTTGATTTTATATAGTTTGATTGCAGAAAGTTTAAATGAAAAATTCTTATGGAAGGTACCATTTTGCTTTCTAACTTTAATTGACATGATGCGAGAAAAGAGAAATAAATATGTTTATTAACTACTTTTGTTATAGGTTTATTTATGTTATAAAGAGAAATAAATATGTTTATTAGGTACTTTAGTTATAAGTTTATATTATTTATTTATGCACTTTGATAGTTTATGCATATGCGTATATGTATGTATTATTGGATGATCTAATTATTATTCACTTCATCAACATGCTAAAACATACATTTCATCAAACACAGCATGTCAAACCTACAAAAGTGAAAAGAAAAAAAAATCTCCTTGGTTGAAGCAGTGTCACTATTTAACAGAACTTTCCTAAATGTTCTAAATATATATATATGCCTCTGTTAGAACTAAACAAATGAAAAGTATGTCAGCTCCATGGCTATCTGAGCAAACAAAAGCTATAATGAACCAAAAATGCAAAGAGTGAAAATGTTCGTTAAAATCCAAATCTGATCCAATTCTCTAAAAGTATAAGAACCTTGCAAACAAAAATAAAGACAAAATAAAATATGACAAGAAGACTTACTACACAAGTCTCCAAACTACAAATCAAAGCAACCCCAAAGTGATTTTTTTGTTCTGGTTCTCAATTAACTATTTCCTGCACTGTGGGTCATATTGCCTAGCCTATACCCACCACAAACTCACAAATTATTAGTATAACAGCACAGTTTAAGGCATATTTTATAGTCAGTTGCCTCAGCATTAAAGAAAAAAATATACTTTACATCTTAAACACTATCCTCAGCTCAGCTCATCCAACAATACTTCAGCTTTTCGCCTTTACCTCGTCTACGGTCAAAAATTCCATCCATTAAAATTACCGTTCTAGGAAGTAACAGCTTACTGGCAAAATACATTAAAATAGCTGCAAATGCCATAGCATATTCAGTATCAATTCTCATGAGCTGCTCCAAAGAAGAAAACCATGTTCCTGGTCTGTGGAAGAAATCATGCATTCAGCCACTCCATAAGGGCAGAAAATGTACACACTTCTCTAACTACAGACCAATTACCATTCTGCCTCCACTATTCAAGATGATAGAAAACTGCATTCAAACTCAGCTTCTCAGATGTATAAATGACAACCTACTATCCCCCACATCACAATACTATCACAATCCTTCTTAGTTTCATTGCCAGCATACCGCAATGGAAGTATAACCAACCTGATATCTGTAATATTCCTCATCATGTAAAAAAAAACATTTGACAGAGTTCTTCAGACTGTCATATAAATAGGACCTTCATGAGAGACATATATATATCTTACAGACTATCTCTTTTTGGGACCAGGCTCCCCATCCATTCTTCCCTAACCCAGTTCAAGTGTAGCTTTGATAACTGGATGGGGAACAGGACATTCATCCCTTGTATGGCACCTATGTGTCTAATGGACACAGGCAGACTGAAAATAATTCATCTCCCAGGCCCCTACTTATAAATGATTCATCTCTCAAGACCCTACTCACACTTATCAGGGATACCAGAACTTATCAGAGATTTGAAATGCAGGGCTAGGCTTAAAAAGGCCCTAGTAGTTTTTAACCTAGTACACACCTATGAACCTTTACTAGTCTGATTCAAAAACTTACTTTAATGAGACTGGATATTTCATCACTCTCCTAGTTCAAATGCTAACTGTCCAATTGGACACTGGCTGTAAAATGGCAAAATATATTTGTCCTCTTACTTCTGGTCTCAGTAGTACTACAATATTCCATTCTCAGACCCCTACTCATTAAAAAAGAAAAACCACAGAGCAGTAAACACGTAGAAAATATGCTGCCAACTCCATTGAAAGGGTAGAAAGTTTATTTCATCACAATCCGAAAAACACTTTAAAAAATCACTTAGGAACATGAGCGCCTTTGTTAAAAAGTTCAGAAAACACAGCGTTTTCGTCTAATACTATGACTTCTTCAGATGACCAGTATATTGCAAAAATCAATTCATTTATATGCTTACATTTAATTAGTTATCCAATAGCAAACTTCAAATGGTTAATAAAATAATTAATTCATTGAGATCCTGATGTTAGTTTGAAACAAAGGAAGAATACTTTAGCTAAAACCATATTTATTATATCAAATCCTAAAATTGTGTGTTTAAATTTGTAGACAACCATATCAGCATCCAAATTAAAAATTAAAAATTAAAAAATTCAGACAGGAGAATGAAAGCTTAAGATACATCTATAAATATCTATGTCTGCATGACATTCAAAAAGATGTATTTTTTTGGTAGAAAACTACATCTTAAATATTTTTTTAAAGATAATCAATTTTCTCGTTCTACCTCTTATAATGACAGCAATAGTAGTTTGTCAGATAGCTTTCATTCTTGTGTGTCAGACGATGTTATAAATGCTTATTATAATTTTGATACATCTAAAGTACCTTCTTCAAGCAATTTTACTCCTAACATTCTTAATGCAGATGTATGCAATTGTGTTAATTTGATTAATCATTTCACTGAAATTGCATATAAGGAATTTATGAGTGAAAAATCTAATATTAATTATAATATGCAATATAAGGAATGGAAGGCCTTAATGACACTTGTTGGGTTAAAAAATATTGTATTTAAGCCCTCTGACAAGGGCAACAAATTAGTAGTGATGGAAGCCACTAACTATTTTGTTATGTGTATGGAACTTCTAAGTGACATCAGTACATATAAAATTGTGGATTCTAACATATATTTATCTTCCACTGATGAATATTTGACTCTTATTAACAAAGGTGTTAGATTGGGCTATTTTTCACAGAATGAGGTTAAACATAAATTTAAAGTAGATGGCTGTAAAATGGCCTTATTCTATTGCCTGCCAAAGATACACAAGAACTTGTTAAGACCTCCAGGTAGGCCTATAGTTTCAGGTTGTCACTACTTTTTACATAATTTAGGTATTTTTTTACATCATTTTCTTTTACCTCATGTAATGAAGTTACCTTCATATATTACAGATGTCTTTGATTTTTTGGATAAAATTAAGAAAGTAAATTTTAAACAGAATATGCGATGGGTCACAATTGATGTAAAGAGCCTATACACAAATATTCAACATCAATTTGGTATAGAGGCCATTAGGTTCTTTTTAGGGGACTCACCAGCCACTGAATATATAGTTGAATTGGTCTACTTTTCATTAACACATATTTTTTTTGAATTTAATGAAAATATTTATCAGCAGATACAAGGTACGGCCATGGGGGCTGCCTTTGCCCCCATGTATGCCAATCTTGCTATGGGGCTATTTGAGCTACAAATCATCTATAAACATAATTTTTTTGGTACACATGTAATTCAGTATTACAGATATGTAGATGATTTGATATTTTTGTGGATGGCAGTGAATCTGACATTAAGGATTTTATTAGTGATTTGAATAACAATAGATGGAGGTTACAGTTTGATGACTTGAAAATTGGGACTAATGTTCCTTTTTTAGATGTAGTTCTGGATATTTCTGATGGTAAGAATTTAGTTACGTGTTTAAATAGAAAATTTGAAGGGGGGTTTCAATATGTATATGGTACGAGTGGTCATCCCCCACATACATTAAATGCTCTTCCTTATAGTGAGATGTTAAGAATATACAGACTTTGTAATAAGTCTGAAGTTTTTTATAAAGAACTAAAATCTATGATGCAATCTTTTGCAGCCAGAGGTTATAGTAATGAGATTTTGAACAACAGCTTTAAGAGACTGTTTAATAGTATTAAAGATATGGGTCCCAAATGTTTTGTTCCACATGGATCTGATGTTAATTTGTATAGTGGAATATATGACACAAAGGAGACTATATATTTTGTAACTACTTTTGGCTGTTTTACTGATAAATTTGTTAAAATTGTTAGGCAATTTTGGAACTATTTGTGCTCCTTAAATAGTGTACAACATTGGATGAAGCTAAATTTACAATTTTCATACCGTAGGGGCAAAAATATTAAAGATTTTCTAGTCAAAAGTAAATTTAGTCTACCCCCACTTGTTTTGTATAAAGATCTTAACAAGATTGGCACATTTTGTTGTGGAAAATGTAAGGCCTGTAAATTTATTGTGCCATCCTTTGATTTAATTAATAATATAAAATTCACTACAAAGAATTTTTTTCATTGTAATACAGTAGGTGTTATTTATTGTTTACAATGTCCATGTAAAAAGTTCTATATTGGGGAGACTAAAAGGGCATTCAAGTTAAGACTCTTAGAACACATTAGAGACATAAATAATTGTAATGAAGACAGCCCTGTAGCTTTACATTTTGCACACTTTCATGGGGGTATGAGTAACTATCTTAGAGGGACTGTTTTAGAACAAGTTTGTTTATCTATAAATTATAAAGTGGATATCAAGTCAGTTTTATTAAAAAAAGAAGCAATGTATATTTTAAAATTTAAAACAATGTCTCCATATGGGTTAAATGAAGAATTTAATTGGAAGGCATTGCTTAATTGATTGCTAATGTTTGAATGGTTAATTAGCAGCTGTACTTGTGTATATATATGGTCACAGTTTTTATATGTATTATACTCCTTGAAGGCTTTGGCCGAGACGTCAGAGAAGAAAATTCAAGCTTTTTTATTAAATCTATCGGTGGAATTTGTGGTTGTTGCTTTTTTCCCCATCCATTCTTCCCTAACCCAGTTCAAGTGTAGCTTTGATAACTGGATGGGGAACAGGACATTCATCCCTTGTATGGCACCTATGTGTCTAATGGACACAGGCAGACTGAAAATAATTCATCTCCCAGGCCCCTACTTATAAATGATTCATCTCTCAAGACCCTACTCACACTTATCAGGGATACCAGAACTTATCAGAGATTTGAAATGCAGGGCTAGGCTTAAAAAGGCCCTAGTAGTTTTTAACCTAGTAATTTATTATATCAAATCCTAAAATTGTGTGTTTAAATTTGTAGACAACCATATCAGCATCCAAATTAAAAATTAAAAATTAAAAAATTCAGACAGGAGAATGAAAGCTTAAGATACATCTATAAATATTTGTTAAAATCATTATTTAAAACTATTTAAATAAATAAATAAATCAGGAGTGCCCTCCGGTGCTCAAATTAACATATTGCACTTTATTGCTATAATTTTGCTGATCTAAGTTTTAGCAATGGCAGAATAGAGATATTATCATTTAAGCCGGGGTGTTTACCGGCTTCCAATGTTAGTTGCCTCCACATTTCTCTATATTCTATTTTGTCTTCCCAGGGTCCACCCCTAATATCAAATTTAATCTGCTCAATTACTAAAAATTTATATTTATATTCAGCACATATCTTACTATGTTTATATAGGGCGTTGCTTTCCTTTTTTGTCAATATATCATACATGTGTTCATAGATCCTTCTTTTCAGTCCTCTCTCTGTCTTGCCAATATAGAAGGACCCACATTTTTCACAGAAGGCTAAATAAACGATTCCTTTTGTTTCACAGTTAAAGTATTCTGGGCTGTATACCCATCTCTTTCTACTTTCTAAATAATAACCTTCTTTATTTAACACGTAGATACATTGGCTGCAACGCCCACATTTATATGTGCCAGTTTTATTCCTATTGTTATTATGTTTGTATTTGTTTTCTAGAATGTTGCCTATACTTTGGGAATTCTTATAAATTATTTTTTTAGGTATCCTTGACAAATTCTCTATATCCGTGAATGATAAAAATTTTTCCCATTCCTTCAAGAATATTTTTTTAAAGCCATTATTTAACCCATTGTATTCCAATATTAGTGCCTGCTGGAATTCATCACCATTGCTATTCTTATTATATGTATTACTTAACCATATTTCATTTCCTACCTGTTTATTACTATATATAGGTGAAAATCTATCATTCCTTCCTGATTCAATCTCTCTTCTTATTTGTCTAATAAAATCCACGGGGTAGCCTCTCTCCAAAATTATTTTCTCAAGTAAAGCACATTCTTTATTAAAATTCATGTCTGAACTTGTCATATGGCTACCCCTGACAAATTGCCCTTTAACTATATTTCTTTTACAATGCATAGGATGTGCACTTAGGAAATGTAGGTATGAATTACAGAAGGTTTCTTTCCTATATATTTTCATTTCAAATTTCTGACCCTCTTTGTAGATTTCTAAATCCAAATATACTAATTTATTTTCTGAAATTTTACATGTGAATTCTAAAAATGTTGTTGTTTCCCTCATATACTTTAGGAATTCATTCAGTTTCTCTGTTCCCACAATCCAAAAATAACTATATCATCTAGAAATCTTTTATAAAGAATCCAGCAGCTTTTAAATTCTGATTTCAATATAAATTTTTCTTCCCAGTTAGCTAATATTAGATTAGCATAGGTTGGGGCACATGCGGCTTCCATTGCTACTCCTTTTATTTGTTGAAAGAATTCCCCTTTAAAAGGTATAAAATTATATTTCAGTACCAAATCCATAAGCCAAATGTTGACCAATTTTTCTTCATATGTCATTCCTTCATGTTCAAAAATTATTTCTTCTAACATCTCTTTTCCTTCCCCATAGGGAATTGATGAAAATAAATCCACTATATCTATAGTAATAAATAGGACATTGTCCTGCCAGTGACAATCCCTTAAATCCCTGAGTAGATCCCAGGAATCTCTCAAGATACTAGTCCTATTGGTCCACAACTTTTTTAGTTTATTGTCCACATATTTGGCTAAGGGTTGTGATTTAGACCCTTCTGCTGAGACTATAGGGCGTAGGGGGGGGCAGATTCATTTTTATGTATTTTCGGTATCCCAAATATTGTGGGTATTCTAGGTTTTTCCACCTTTAAATATTTGTATGTATTATAATCTATCAATTCCTCTTGTAGCATATCATATAGATCTAAATCAATCTTACTGAATGCTATATTTATTTCATTGATAGATACAACACCATATCTAGTTTCATCCCACAACAGTGAATTCATTTTACTTTCATATATAATATTATCCATGAATATTATACCTCCCCCTTTATTTGGTTTCATAACTCTCACACCCCCTTTGTTTTTTATCTCATACAATAATTATTTTTCTCTCTTACTTATATTCCATTGGCACCTATTAACCCTCCCATGTTTCCTTATCTCCCCCTCCATCACCATCTCCAAATTTTTAAATTGGGGGTGAGGGGTGGGTTATAAGTGCTTTTTCTCCTTAACACATCAGAATTATAGTTGGTCTTACCTGGAAACATAATACTCAAGTTAACTTTCCTCAAAAATAGTTGATGTCTAACAAACTTTTCATGACATCACCTTTTTTATATGGTATAAATTTCAAACATTTTGAGAATAGTTCAAAATGCTCAGTTTCTATATTAATATTACTGAAATTATATATAGAAAAATTGTTCCATGTATTCCGAAATCCAACTGAGATAATTTCTTCAGTGGCTCCATCAGGGTGGGTTGGGCAGGTATTCCTTAAAATCTCCCTTTCCCCCTTCTCCCTCCTCTCCTTTGAAAATTTGTATGTTGTGGACCCTGCTTATTTAATAGCCTCTCTGACCTACGCAAAGGTGGAAAGGCTTGATCATATTCCATATCTTCTTCCCTCTAGGAATTCTCTTCTTCTTCGTGGGGTTCAAAATTGAACTCCTTATTATTAAAAGCCATATCAGTATAACCATAAAAATTATTGTAAGAATTTCGAGGCTTAGGATAGCTAGCATAATTTTCATATTCTTTCATATCTCTTTCTAGTTTTTTTATTTTCCTATTTATTAAATCATCACATCTTTTGTCTATTTCTTTCCTTAAATCATAATACTTATTTTTTTCCTCCTGTATACTGAATATCAAATCATCTTTACTGTACTGGTCCAACACTTCCATATCTTTTTGAATAACTTCTTGTATCCTAACATTTTCTCTGATCATCAATTTAAGTACATCTAATCCACATTTATTAAAAACTTCAACCAGTTCTTTATAAAACACAGACTCATGAACAACATTGTTAGGGAATTTATAAATTAGTAATCCCTTCGGTACAATTTCCCTGGAGATACATTCTCTTAAATATTCATTTTCTATCTCCAGGGATCTAAATTTAAACATTAGTTTGTTCAACTTATCTAGTTTATTTTTATATGTCCCATCCATTATATTCTGGTTGCCATAATTATTAAAATTAAATTTCGGCTTTGTACGTAACCAGTCTTTATTCTCTTTATTGGAATTATTATTCACAGTACCTGCAACCTTTGCCCCATCATTATTCTTGTTGTTTGGATCAGCACTTCTGCTCCCAGTTCCACTGTAACCTAGTCGAAAAGCATTCAGAGTGAATTCTGGATTAAAAGTCCCACCAAGGTCGCTGACGTCTGTAGGTATGCCAATGAGCTCCCTTTGTTCACCATTTCGCGGTCCTTTCTCCTGCACTCCATTACCAGGTACTTGTATGTGGGCTAGGTTGCTGTAAATCCCGACAAGGGATTGGCTAAGTGGTGTAAGCATGTTGATCAGTTCTGTGAGTTGGCCAATGAGCTTGCGAGTTTGGCCAACTTCGTCATGCCCCCTTAAATCCTGTGGAGGCGGCGTATCCATCTCCGCTCCGCAAAAAACAAATAAATCCAAAAACCAGAGACTGCAAGTAAACCAGAAAAAACACAGAGCAGTAATCACGTAGAAAATATGCCGCCAACTCCGTTGAAAGAGTAGAAAGTTTATTCCATCACAATCCGAAAAACACATAAAAAATCACTTAGGAACATGAACGCCTTTGTTAAAAAGTTCAGAAAACACAGCGTTTTCGTCTAATACTATGACTTCTTCAGATGACCAGTATATTGCAAAAATCAATTCATTTATATACTTACATTTAATTAGTTATCCAATAGCAAACTTCAAATGGTTAATAAAATAATTAATTAATTGAGATCCTGATGTTAGTTTGAAACAAAGGAAGAATACTTTAGCTAAAACCATATTTATTATATCAAATCCTAAAATTGCGTTTTTAAATTTGTAGACAACCATATCAGCATCCAAATTAAAAATTAAAAAATTCAGACAGGAGAATGAAAGCTTAAAATACATCTATAAATATTTGTTAAAATCATTATTTAAAACTATTTAAATAAATAAATAAATGAATCAGGAGTGCCCTCTGGTGGTCAAATTAACATATTGCACTTTATTGCTATAATTTTACTGATACAAGTTTTAGCAATGGCAGAATAGAGATATTGTCATTTAAGCCTGGGTGTTTACCGGCTTCCAATGTTAGTTGCCACCACAATTCTCTATATTCTATTTTGTCTTCCCAGGGTCCACCCCTAATATCACATTTGATCTGCTCAATTACTAAAAATTTATATTTATATTCAGCACATACCTTACTATGTTTGTATAAGGCGTTGCTTTCCATTTTTGTCAATATATCATACATGTGTTCATAGATCCTTCTTTTCAGTCCTCTCTCTGTCTTGCCAATATAGAAGGACCCACATTTTTCACAGAAGGCTAAATAAACTATTCCTTTTGTTTCACAGTTAAAGTATTCTGGGCTGTATACCCATCTCTTTCTACTTTCTAAATAATAACCTTCTTTATTTAACACGTAGACACATTGGCTGCAACGCCCACATTTATATGTGCCAGTTTTATTCCTATTGTTATTATGTTTATATTTGTTTTCTAGAATGTTGCCTATACTTTGGGAATTCTTATAAATAATTTTTTTAGGTATCCTAGACAAATTCTCTATATCCGTGAATGATAAAAATTTTTCCCATTCCTTCAAGAATATTTTTTTAATGCCATTATTTAACCCATTGTATTCCAATATTAGTGCCTGCTGGAATTCATCACCATTGCTATTCTTATTATATGTATTACTTAACCATATTTCATTTCCTACCTGTTTATTACTATATATAGGTGAAAATCTATCATTCCTTCCTGATTCAATCTCTCTTCTTATTTGTCTAATAAAATCCACGGGGTAGCCTCTCTCCAAAATCATTTTCTCAAGTAAAGCACATTCTTTCTTAAAATTCATGTCTGAACTTGTCATACGGCTACCCCTGACAAATTGCCCTTTAACTATATTTCTTTTACAATGCATAGGATGTGCACTTAGGAAATGTAGGTATGAATTACAGAAGGTTTCTTTCCTATATATTTTCGTTTCAAATTTCTGACCCTCTTTGTAGATTTCTAAATCCAGATATACTAATTTATTTTCTGAAATTTTACGTGTGAATTCTAAAAATGTTGTTGTTTCCCTCATATATTTTAGGAATTCACTCAGTTTCTCTGTTCCCGCAATCTAAAAAATAACTATATCATCTAGAAATCTTTTATAAATAATCCAGCAGCTTTTAAATTCTGATTTCAATATAAATTTTTCTTCCCAGTTAGCTAATATTAGATTAGCATAGGTTGGGGCACATGCGGCTTCCATTGCTACTCCTTTTATTTGTTGAAAGAATTCCCCTTTAAAAGGTATAAAATTATATTTCAGTACCAAATCCATAAGCCAAATGTTGACCAATTATTCTTCATATGTCATTCCTTCATGTTCAAAAACTATTTCTTCTAACATCTCTTTTCCTTCCCCATAGGGAATTGATGAAAATAAATCCACTATATCTATAGTAATAAATAGGACATTGTCCTGCCAGGGACAATCCCTTAAATCCCTGAGTAGATCCCAGGAATCTCTCAAGATACTAGTCCTATTGGTCCACAACTTTTTTAGTTTATTGTCCATATTTGGCTAAGGGTTGTGAGTTAGACCCTTCTGCTGAGACTATAGGGCGTAGGGGGGGGGGGTCAGATTCATTTTTATGTATTTTTGGTATCCCAAATATTGTGGGTATTCTAGGTTTTTCCACCATTAAATATTTGTATGTATTATAATCTATCAATTCCTCTTGTAGCATATCATATAGATCTAAATCAATCTTACTGTATGCTATATTTATTTCATTGATAGATACAACACCATATCTAGTTTCATCCCACAACAGTGAATTCATTTTACTTTCATATATAATATTATCCATGAATATTATACCTCCCCCTTTATCTGGTTTCATAACTCTCACACCCCCTTTGTTTTTTATCTCATACAATAATTCTTTTTTTCTCTTACTTATATTCCATTGGCACCTATTAACCCTCCCATGTTTCCTTATCTCCTCCTCCATCACCCTCTCCAAATTTTTCAATTGGGGGTGGAGGGGTGGGTTATAAGTACTTTTTCTCCTTAACACATCAGAATTATAGTTGGTCTTACCTGGAAACATAATACTCAAGTTAACTTTCCTCAAAAATAGTTTGATGTCTAACAAACTTTTCGTGACATCACCTTTTTTATATGGTATAAATTTCAAATGTTTTGAGAATAGTTCAAAATGCTCAGTTTCTATATTAATATTACTGAAATTATATATAGAAAAATTGTTCCATGTATTCCGAAATCCAACTGAGATAATTTCTTCAGTGGCTCCATCAGGGTGGGTTGGGCAGGTATTAATTAAAATCTCCCTTTCCCCCTTCTCCCTCCTCTCCTTTGAAAATTTGTATGTTGTGGACCCTGCTTATTTAATAGCCTCTCTGACCTACGCAAAGGTGGAAAGGCTTGATCATATTCCATATCTTCTTCCCTATAGGAATTCTCTTCTTCTTCATGGGGTTCAAAATTGAACTCCTTATTATTAAAAGCCATATCAGTATAACCATAAAAATTATTGTAAGAATTTCGAGGCTTAGGATAGCTAGTATAATTTTCATATTCTTTCATATCTCTCTCTAGTTTTTTTTAGTTTCTTATTTATTAAATCATCACATCTTTTGTCTATTTCTTTCCTTAAATCATAATACTTATTTTTTTCCTCCTGTATACTGAATATCAAATCATCTTTACTATACTGATCCAACACTTCTATATCTTTTTGAATAACTTCTTGTATCCTAACATTTTCTCTGATCATCAATTTAAGTACATCTAATCCACATTTATTAAAAACTTCAACCAGTTCTTTATAAAACACAGACTCATGAACAACATTGTTAGGGAATTTATAAATTCGTAATCCCTTCGGTACAATTTCCCTGGAGATACATTCTCTTAAATATTCATTTTCTATCTCCAGGGATCTAAATTTAAACATTAGTTTGTTCAACTTATCTAGTTTATTTTTATATGTCCCATCCACTATATTCTGGTTGCATGATTATTAAAATTAAATTTTGGCTTTGTACGTAACCAGTCTTTATTCTCTTTATTGGAATTATTATTCACAGTACCTGCAACCTTTGCCCCATCATTATTCTTGTTGTTTGGATCAGCACTTCTGCTCCCAGTTCCACTGTAACCTAGTCGAAAAGCATTCGGAGTGAATTCTGGATTAAAAGTCCCACCAAGGTCGCCGACGTCTGTAGGTATGCCAATGAGCTCCCTTTGTTCGCCATTTCGCGGTCCTTTCTCCTGCACTCCATTACCAGGTACTTGTATGTGGGCTAGGTTGCTGTAAATCCCAACAAGGGATTGGCTAAGTGGTGTAAGCATGTTCATCAGTTCTGTGAGTTATCCAATGAGCTTGCAAGTTTGGCCAACTTCGTCATGCCTCCTTACATCCGGTGGAGACGGTGTATCCATCTCTGCTCTGCAAAAACCAAATAAATCCAAAAACCAGAGACTGCAAGTAAACCAGAAAAACTACAGAGCAGTAAACACGTAGAAAATATGCCGCCAACTCCGTTGAAAGGGTAGAAAGTTTATTCCATCACAATCCGAAAAACACTTAAAAAATCACTTAGGAACATAAACGCCTTTGTTAAAAAGTTCAGAAAACACAGCATTTTCGTCTAATACTATGACTTCTTCAGATGACCAGTATATTGCAAAAATCAATTCATTTATATGCTTACATTTAATTAGTTATCCAATAGCAAACTTCAAATGGTTAATAAAATAATTAATTCATTGAGATCCTGATGTTAGTTTGAAACAAAGGAAGAATACTTTAGCTAAAACCATATTTATTATATCAAATCCTAAAATTGTGTGTTTAAATTTGTAGACAACCATATCAGCATCCAAATTAAAAATTAAAAATTAAAAAATTCAGACAGGAGAATGAAAGCTAAAAATACATCTATAAATATTTGTTAAAATCATTAGTTAAAACTATTTAAATAAATAAATAAATCAGGAGTGCCCTCTGGTGGTCAAATTAACATATTACACTTTATTGCTATAATTTTGCTGATCTAAGTTTTAGCAATGGCAGAATAGAGATATTATCATTTAAGCCTGAGTGTTTACCGGCTTCCAATGTTAGTTGCCACCACAATTCTCTATATTCTATTTTGTCTTCCCAGGGTCCACCCCTAATATCACATTTAATCTGCTCAATTACTAAAAATTTATATTTATATTCAGCACATATCTTACTATGTTTATATAGGGCGTTGCTTTCCTTTTTTGTCAATATATCATACATGTGTTCATAGATCCTTCTTTTCAGTCCTCTCTCTGTCTTGCCAATATAGAAGGACCCACATTTTTCACAGAAGGCTAAATAAACTATTCCTTTTGTTTCACAATTAAAGTATTCTGGGCTGTATACCCATCTCTTTCTACTTTCTAAATAATAACCTTCTTTATTTAACACGTAGATACATTGGCTGCAACGCCCACATTTATATGTACCAGTTTTATTCCTATTGTTATTATGTTTGTATTTGTTTTCTAGAATGTTGCCTATACTTTGGGAATTCTTATAAATTATTTTTTTAGGTATCCTGGACAAATTCTCTATATCCGTGAATGATAGGAATTCTTCCCATTCCTTCAAGAATATTTTTTTAAAGCCATTATTTAACCCATTGTATTCCAATATTAGTGCCTGCTGGATTCATCACCATTGCTATTCTTATTATATGTATTACTTAACCATATTTCATTTCCTACCTGTTTATTACTATATATAGGTGAAAATCTATCATTCCTTCCTGATTCAACCTCTCTTCTTATTTGTCTAATAAAATCCATGGGGTAGCCTCTCTCCAAAAACATTTTCTCAAGTAAATCACATTCTTTCTTAAAATTCATGTCTGAACTTGTCATACGGCTACCCCTGACAAATTGCCCTTTAACTATATTTCTTTTACAATGCATAGGATGTGCACTTAGGAAATGTAAGTATGAATTACAGAATGTTTCTTTCCTATATATTTTCGTTTCAAATTTCTGACCCTCATTGTAGATTTCTAAATGCAAGTATACTAATTTATTTTCTAAAATTTTATGTGTGAATTCTAAAAATGTTGTTGTTTCCCTCATATATTTTAGGAATTCACTCAGTTTCTCTGTTCAGGCAGACTGAAAATAATTCATCTCCCAGGCCCCTACTTATAAATGATTCATCTCTCAACACCCTACTCACACTTATCAGGGATACCAGAACTTATCAGAGATTTGAAATGCAGGGCTAGGCTTAAAAAGGCCCTAGTAGTTTTTAACCTAGTACACACCTATGAACCTATACTAGTCTGATTCAAAAACTTACTTTAATGAGACTGGATATTTCATCACTCTCCTAGTTCAAACGCTAGCTGTCCAATTGGACACTGGCTGTAAAATGGCAAAATATATTTGTCCTCTTACTTCTGGTCTCAGTAGTAGTACAATCTTCCATTCTCGGACCCCTACTCATTAACATATTCATTAATGATCTCCTCAAAGCCAATAAACAAGCCAGAATTGCACAGTATGCAAATGACTTGACACTCATCTGTGCAGCTAAAAGACTTGATGAGCTTCAAAAGCTAAAGTGAAACCAGGAATCACTCATCTCAATTAAAGCCTGGACGTCCAACTTTCAGCTGGTCCTGAATCACAAAAAATGTAAAATATTCTATTTATCCCAATCATCTCTCAAACCAGAAACCAGTCCTCACCCTTACCTCCTCAAATAGCACAAAAGTAGAATCAGTATTCAATACTAAGTTGAAAGGAGTCAGTATTGATGAACCACTAACATTTGATTGCCATATAGAAGCAGTTAAGAAAATGCATTAAAAATTAAGCTCACTGCATAGGATATCTCCTTCTTTAACAAACTTGGCAACTTGGCAAGAAGATACAGTGCCTCAACCTTCCTGTTTTCTACTCTTCTCTGCATTTCTCCAGTAGTGATTAACTTACAGGCCTTACAATCCAACCTCATTGACCAATGTTATAATAAAGTCACAAAATTTGCTACCAACTTACCTTATAAAGCACATCATTGCTTTACTGTTAGCAGGTTCATAGGTTGTTGCTAGACTAATGACCACTAGGCCCCTTACAAGCTTAGCCACATACCCCAAACCATCTGCGGCCCAATTATAATGGGCATCAATAGGGAGAGGAGCATGTTATTAGGCAGGTAACTAAGAATATTTGGGGAGAGGGTTGTTAGTTAGTATAATACTTTTCTTACTGACACCCTCTGTCCATAAGGGACATGGGAGCAGACCAGGGGTGAATTTATGATTTTCCATCCAATTGTCAAGGTTTTTTCTGGAAAAGGTTAAGGATGAACTCTATTTTATATGAATGGGGTGCTCATTCCATAGTGCAGGGATCCTATGGGACATACTCATCAATCCAGTGCATTCTGGTTATGTCACAAGTGAAGTTCAGATATCTGGATCTACTGTTTCTGGCGCTGTTTGCTTTTCACATGTAGAACACATCCATCAGGTCTGGGTCCAAGGAAGCCCTGTAAGCCAGGCAAAGATCACCCTCTCAGCAGCCTGTAGGAGACTTGATACAGAGGCAGAGCCTTTAGGTGGTGAGTGTAGGACAGGATATTCATGCCCTGAGCTTTCCTGGTAAGTAACTTTTGTGGGCATTCCCACTGTTGTGTCTGGTTAAATACATACCAAAGTGAGTTTGAATTCAATGATATGTCTGATAAGGGCCAAATAGAGGGGTACTATAACTTTATTGGACTTGGATGCCATACCTTACCTATAAGTTGGGCAAAATAGAATGACATTTAGACTATCTTAGTTACTTGTTAATACAAGACCAGATTGCTGTCTAAATATGTTCCCAGATCCCTTACTACTGGGTCAACTTTTAGGGGTGTTTTATCAATGAAGTAATTAACTTGAGTTGACAGTTTTACAAAGGGATTTATAATACATTTTTTGGCATTGAATTTTAGGCCATGGTTTGTCACCAGTCATTTGTCTATGTTAAACCTTCTTGCAAGATGTTGGTGTCTTGGAAGGGGGATCTATAAAAGGTCCCAATTTACAGTCACCTGAAAACTTGGTGAGCTAGAGGCCTTGAATATTAGTCTTGATATCTGAGAAGTAGATGCTAAACAGGACCAGGCCCAGCATGGATCCCTGCAGTACTCTGCTTGTGACTGGTCTCTTGAGGGAGGTGAAATCACTATTCCTGAATTCTTGGGTCCTGTTCATGAGCCAGCTAACAATCCAGTGAGTTATGTAGGGATTTATGCCTAGCTCAGAGAGCTTGTTAACAATGCATGAGTAAGGTCTTTTACTGAATGCCATGGCTAGGTTAAGATATGCAGTGTGCTCTGTTTTACACTTGTCCCTTCCCTTGGTGACCCTGTCAAAGAAGTCAGACAGGTTAAGTAGGCACAACCTTCCCTTAACAATAAAATAAAATAACAAATACCAGCTAACAAGGCTAGGGAGAGATAAGTTTATTAAAACAAAACAGGAAGCACTTTCATGCCACAAATGGCACTTCATCAGACCATCAATCGGATAGAATTAAAAGCATTTAAATAGTAAATTAATAAACAAGTGCACATGATCTTAAAATGGGTTTTAAAGGAACAGCTTCATTTAAGCCTAAGCCTTTAACAGCCTGCAGTTCAAGAATCCAGTTTAACTCAAGACATTCAGTGTGATTCCTTACATTTCCACCCCTACAATTCACATAGAATAATTGAAATACTAAACGTACAAATGAGTGATTACTTCCTGCTGCATGTATGTGCTTAAATAGAGCATTCTTCATATTCCATTTTTCTCATATCATATATCTCATACCAATAAGCTCTCTAAGTGAACAATTAGTTTTCCAAACATAGAAACTTTTACATATCTTACAACATGCCAACTAAACTAAAGTGGTACTACTACAGTCAGCATAAAAGTTAAATTTATAAACAAGATTAGTAGAGGGATTAGTAAATGCTGAAGTATTGCAAATATAAGTACACATACCACAAGATCTGCAAGCAAAAGTGCCAAGCATATCAAATTTAGGGAATGTTGGTCTGGAAAGATTATAACAGTCTTCTTTTCAAACACAGACTATTCTTAAAGCAAAAATAAGGTCTATTAACCAAAAGTTGTCTATATTTATCGTCTGTCATCAGGATTGACCAATTTTCCTTGATGGCATCACAGACAAGATTTACATCATTAGAATATATCAAATTCATTCTAAGTTTATTACTAGCAACAACATTAGTTTGTCTAACTACACTATAATTAACTGAATCCAAAAAATAAGGCTTCACAGAATCATTTCTATGCATCAAACCTTCATCAATTGTACAGTTAATCTCATTCTAAGAGTAATCCCTGTGCAAACATTTGGGTCTACATTAGATGAACGAATGCTTAAAATGTCGAGTATGACATGCTCGACAGCTTTTAAGTGAATGTTCATCTAAGCAAAACCCCAAAATGTCAAAACAAGGAGATTCGAAAAGTTATAGTTGGCCAGCCGTCAGGAAGCCAACGGCTGACCGCTAAAATGTACTGTACACCATTACAACCTCCTTGCAAAAAAAAAAAAAAAAAAGAAAGAAATTGACAAACAAAATAAAGTGAGGGGCTTTGCCCCCTACACCCACCAATGTGGGAGGCTGGTCCCCCACATACCCCCTACTTAAATATACCAACTCTGAGATTGCACCACAGAGGAGGACTGTCATAACATTACACAGGGTGAACAATGACACCGCACCACAGTGGAGGACTGTAAGAACAGCTAGACAGGTTGAACATACTGATGTCAGCCATTGGTTTCCTGATGGCTGGCCTACTATAACTTTTCAAAACTCCTTGCTTTGACATTCTGAGGTTTCACTTAGATGAACGTTATAAGTTGTCAAGCATGTTGTACTCAACATTTTAAGCATTCATTCTTCTAATAGGGAACCCAAAAATTCTACCTTCCTATGCTTAAATAGCACAATCATTATCACTTAGTCTTGCTACTCTATAGAACTGATCATTAGGAACATTCTTATGAAGATGTCATGGGTGCATACTATTTCGATGTAGAACATTGTTTTCCTTACGTGCTTTTCTTATATAAATTTGTAGATATAGCACCATTAGCAGTCCAATTAATGCATGTATCCAGAAATTCAATAAATTCAATAGAATGCTTCACACTAAGTTTAAGAAAGAAAGTAGGACTATGTCAGTAATCAATGAAATCACTTAAAAAGACAGCAGAACCAGTCCAAATCATAAAAACATCATCCACAAATTGGCCATAATAGGAGATATATCCCCTAAAAGCAGTGTCATTAAATACATACAACATTTTCAAGCAAGCTAGAACCATATTAGCATAGCTATTGGCACACATACCCCTGGATTCACTATCCCTTTGTGCAGGACTAGCTTAGTCTTGTACAGAAGTGGTCATTTAGGAGCAGGACTGCAGCTCACCATGCATATTAATGAAGGTGCGCTGCCTGAGCTCCTAAATTGACACGGAGCATGTATGAGTGCAGGGGGTGTGTCTGAGAGCAGAGCTCTCAGAATATACATGCCCCTGCAATGAAGAACAGCAGAGTATGAATAAGAATGAGTGAGACTGCTCATATGTGTTCGCATACCCCCAGCAACATCCGCCCAAGTTTACAAGAGCAATATTTAAAACAGTAAAGATAAAGAAGTTTTTTTTTTTTTATAAAACAGATTAAATTTAACCGTACTTGCATGGGTTTGCCCATTGCTTAGCTATGGTTAATGCAGCTTAAATGGCACAAGAGGATAAAAAGCAAGATATATACACATAAAGCAGTGCAGCAATAGTGTAGTGGGCAGAGCATTCACCTTATGAGCTGTTATTCCATGTTCGAGTCCCACTCCAGTACAATCCATTTTCCATGTCAAATCACTTTATGATTAATTTATTTTGTTGCATAACCTATGACATAACATATATTTGTGAACTGGAGTACTGCATTAAATGCAGATGTGAAGTGTCATTGTCATAATGTTGCAAAGTCCACAGATAATCACAAGTGCCCCATACAGTATATGTACACAGGAACCAGGGATACAAATGGAAGGTAAAATGCGTAATGAATGATAAATCCATACAGTTTCCAAACACACCCCAAGAATCATTAGACATTACTGTCTAAATTAGTGTGGTGGTAAGCCGGTATAAGCACTAGTAAGCAAGAGCAAGCATATTTAAGCAGTAGTAAGTGGGAGTAAATATATTTAAGCAGTAGTAAGTGGGTTTAAGCCCATTTGCATGGGGGTAAGCAATGTGCACACAGGTTAAGCAATATTGAAGCTAACTCTCTGTAAGCATATTTAACCAGAGGTTAGCATTGCTTACCTTCGAGCAAACCCACGCAAACTCACTTACAGTTGCGTAAAAATGCCTTAAGCATTCTGCATGCATCAGCCACTGTTCTGGCCAGAAATAAAATAAACATCTTTTGCAGGTCTTGAACCAAGGATCATGTACATTACAGTCACAGTAGTTAACCACTAAGTCATCACAGCAGTACATAAAACTGAGGTATCACCAAACAGATCCTCACTATAGGAAATACAAACTGAACATGTGAAAGGAATCTATATACAGTTTTATATTGTATAAACAACTACAGGACATAAATATGTGAACTGGAGTACTGCATTAAGCCCAGATGTGATGTGTCAATGTAATAAAGTGTTAAAATCCCCTAATAAACACAAGGACCCCATACAGTGTACACACACATTAATCATGGATACCAAACACATATATAATATGTAATGAATAATAAATCAATGCCACAATGCAAATATAATGCAAATTAAATATTAAGCAATGCTAAGCATTGCACCACCCAGGTTAGTAGGTGTAAGCAATATGTAGGCCAGCTAACTTAATCTGCCCATTGGTATACCCCTTTAAGCAATGCCAACCTTAGGTAAGCAGGTTTTCCCATAGCTTAGCCTTTTTGAAACCATCTAATCATGGCAAAGTGCAGGAAACCAGCCCTATTTAAACCCAACAGCTGGGAATACATCTCATAACTGGGTGTAGCTTCCCCTTGTAGGCACTATATCTGGAATGGGAGAGGGTGTGCACTTTTGGGTGCAGTGCTGGGGCATCCAGGAGTCCAGGGTCATGGCAGGACTCCTTGTGACAATACAAGACATGAGACTGCTGCAGGGCCAGTACCAGGGTTCCCAATACAAAGTGAAAGCCTGGGACTGTCTCGCCCATGACCGCACCAGTGCCACTGGTATAAATCAAACTGGTGAGCAGGTCAGGCATCACTATGCCAACTTAAAATGGTGAAAGGGGGTTCTCTTGGATCAGTGGATCCAAGAGGCTAAGAGGACAGGGAAAGTCCCAGCCATGTGTAAGTATCAGTCCACCACCTGTTTAATAATTGCCAGCTCATGTATATTATGGATAGGTATGGCTAAATATTCCTCATATGTCTTTCACAGTGGCAAGTGAGTGGGCTATGAACAAGGAGGCCCATGGATGTAGATTGGAGCAGTTGCAACATGAGGCAGGTTAGTAATACTCTTGCATGTACTGTCATAAGAAATAAATCTAAAAATAGTAGTAAGTTAATCGCCTGTATAAAACCTGTATTGTTTAAGGCATGTACTGCATACTTCAGAGGATATGGCAGGAAGAGTCTCATATAGGTTGTATGTGAATAAAAGCATAATAGCCTGACAATAAAGGCCTAACTGCTGGACTGCATGTGTTTACTCTGGTATTGTGTTTACTCTGGTATCATATGGTAATGTAGATTTGCAATCACTTAATAGTACTGTTGTATTAATTACTGTAACCCACACTGTGCTACATAAATAAAATGTATAGGAATGTTTGTATATGACTGGTGTAATCCCCAATAGGTCATATAGTACCACTGAGAGAGACTTAGACAGAAAACAGTGCAAAGACAGACAACAAAATCCAAATAGCGCACTCAACTGAGACGTGAATTGTTGTATTCTTAGCACACACAGCCATGGTTCGAATTCTGGGAGGGGTAGTAGGCTGCATACAGAATCATCCCCCACAACTGTACAGATATGTACAGAATGTCCAGTAAATTGGCCCATATCTGCTGCCTGTCACCCTGTCCCCCTGGGAAATCAGTGGGATGATCCCAGATGTTTAGGCAGCAAACAAGAAATACAACTGATTGTCAGACATCTATAAGAAAAAACCTGTCACTCTAGCAACTCCACAATATGTTATGAGAGTAATAAGCCAAGTATGTCCCATCTACACCCCCATGTTGTCAAGCTGTGACCTGAGTGTGTTCAGTAACAGAGTGAGATGTATGTGCATAATACTAATGTGGAATCTGGTTATTTGTGTGGCAACATTCAGGAAGTGCTAACAAAATCTCTCCCACAGGTCTGTCAGACACGAACACTGTGCCTAGAAATAAAAGACTGATATCCTGTACTGATACAGTTTACTCTGGTATTGTATGGCATTGTTAGTGTTGCAGATGCTCTGAATAATATGGTATTACTCATCACTGTCACCCACACTGTGCTACATAATATAACTGTCTAAGAAATCCTGTATAAGACTGTTGTAATACAAGGTCATAATGCAAAACCACAGGAGAATTATAGACAGAAATCAGATAAGAGATACGCAGCAATATCTATATAGCACACACAACTGTGATGGACAGTGTTTTATTTTTAGCAGACACAGCCATGGTCCGAATCCTGGGAGTGGTAGTAATCTGTATGCAGAATCATACACCACAAGTGTACAGAAATGTCCAGAATGCCCAGTTAATCGGCTCATATCTGCCAGCTGTCACGCTTTCCCCCTGGCATATCAGTGTGCTAATCTCTGACATGTAGGCAGCATTTCATGTCATATAACTGACTGTCAGGCCTGTACATATTTGGAAAATGTCAATGAAAACAAACCTGTCATTGTACAATTCACTAAAGGTTTAAGAGGTTAATAGTCAAAATATGTCCCAGTTCACCTGTATGTGGTCAAGACATGCCCAGAGTGTGTGCAAAAAGAGATGGACATGTATGTGCATAACATCAACATGGAAACTGGCAGTATGTGTAGAAACAGTTAATGTTAACAAACAAGACCTCTACAGGTATACCAGGTAAGAGGTGTATACTGCAGGTAAAACCAGTTCATGTATATAGTTGTTGACAGCCATACCACTGTCCAAACTAAGGCAACAGGGTAGTGTATTAATACTTTTAAGGTACAGATAACAGCACTGACTTAGAAAGTAATGTGAACTACAGGAACAAACTAGTTGTTAATTGTCATCTTTCCCCCCCACCATATCTGCAACAATAAACTAAATACACAACTCAATTGGTATGTGCTGACTTAAATCCAATGTTGGGACATATATCCTATTGTTTGATAATTATTTAAATCTGTTTCTATGCATGTGCTATGTTGAAATACTCCCACATTGGTGGCATGGTGCCATCAATGTACCTACATGCTGTTGTAATTACCACCTTGGTCCCATATATGCATGTGTTCTGTTTGCTATGCAACTGTTCCATATCTAGTATTTGGATTAATGGGAATATCTATGCATGCTGTTATACCTAATCCTGAAATGTGTTGACTATTACTAACTCACGTATGTTGATAAAACTTAAACACCATAGCAGGTATGGGAATGCGGGTCCCTGTGGACCCACCTGTCCCACGTCAGCTGGCCATGTCACCAGGCACCAGCACGTCTGGGGCCCAACCCGGGACCTCCTCATCTGTTGGTTCTGCACCACCTTCGGGTGGAACCACCTCAGGGGATGGGGCTCACCCCCCCTAAGGAGCAGATGCAGACAGGAACCTGTCACCCATCGCCAGGTCTGGGTCTTGGTGCATAGCAAGCACTGCAGGGAGGTCAGAGATCTGCTACGCCAGCTTGAGGGCCATGTGTCATGAATAGAGGGTCAGCCTGCCTCTTCTACTCAACCCCCAGCACAGCCACCTTCAGGGCTGTGAAGGTGCATTGGTGACTGCTCATGGCTGGGGACCTCAGTCCCACTATTTCCACTAGGGGGCTCATGGGCTTCTGATTTCCCAACACCACTCTCCATCAAGGTGGTTACCCCCACACGTGTCAAATACTGCCACTGTATGCATCTTGTTTGTCTTGTCTGTTAACCTACCCAACCTACCTCCCTAAATATACCTACTATCCCTCCCCAACATCCCACTCTCACTTGAAAAAAAAGGGCAAGCTATTCTCAAAAAAAATCTGTCTAATTGGCTTAACAGAATATTATTGTTGTCCTCACCCTTCTATCAGGGGTATGAGTGTCCAAATCTATCTCCAAATGCAGTGTATATGCAGAGCTGTTGCTGTAAAAGAAATGGGCAGCTATGGACCTTCCCTACACCCTTCCTGCACATCACTAGCTATTTTCCCTACTGTCTTTCCCTCTTTGTGCCCCTTTTTCACCACTTTCCTATCAATCCTTTTCCATTTATTTTAAAGAAATTAGCATGGGGGTAAGCGGGAGAAAGCACTTCTAACCAGCAGTAAGCATGTTCAAGCTTGTTTGCGTGGGGGGTAAGCAATGCCTGCACAGGTTAAGGAATTTGGAAGCTAACTGAGTAGTAGAAACTGCAACTGGAAGTTAGCGTTTCTTACCTCTGTGCAAACCCATGCAAAACCACTTACAACTGCTTAAAAGTGCTTTAATCACTCTGTATCCAGTGGCCCTTGTTCTGCACAGGAACAAAATAAATAACCTCTGCAAGACTTGAACCCAGGACCCTGCACACTATAGCCAACGTGATTTCCCACTAAGCCATGTCAAATATATATAACCCTACCATGATGTTTTACAAAGATATTATCCAGCACAAACATTCAACAGTACAGAAAATGTATTTAAACATATAGCTTTGTGTGTGTGTGTGTGTGTGTGTGTGTGTGTGTGTGTGTGTATATATATATATATATATATATATATATATATATATATATATATATATATATATATATATATATATATATTTATATATCTAAATAGATATATACATATATATATATATATATATATATATATATATATATATATATATATACATATGCAAACATCTATAGATATATATGTCTACATATATATATATATATATATATATATATGTATGTGTATACAGATATATATCTATAGATATAAAAAGGAACATAACAAATACATATATGACCACAGGCACCATTAATGGGGGTGAAAGGGCCCAAGCTACATACGTTTTGTACGTATTGGTATTTCCCCACACACACACACCCAAACAGGTCTGAACTGCAATACAATACCAACTGTTGCAAGTCCCATAACCAGAACCTGACACAACATGGGCACAGGATGTTAACAGTAATCCATCCCATCTGTATGATGTCGGGCTGGTATCAATAACATATCATGCAGTACAGTGTGGTTACCATAGGGATGTACAATGTGGAAGCAATAAACATTCTTAAAAAACATACACACACAGACATATATGCAGATACATACATATATATATATATATATATATATATATATATATATATATATTTATATATATATAAATATATGAGGTTATCCCGTTCGATTCTCGGCTGGAGTGCGGGGACTGCCTTCTGTGTGGAGTCTGCATGTCCTCCCCACGGTTGGGTGGCATTCAAAAGGCATGCATAAGGGGGTGCCTTCGTTGAAGATTGGACATCGAGCTGGCACCTCGGCGTTCGTGAAAAATCTACTGCCAATCATTAGTGGACCAGAGTTCCACTGTGGCGACCCCTAACCAGGAAAAGACAAAAGACAAACAACAACAACGACAACACACACATATATATATATATATATATATATATATATATATCTATATATATATATATATATATATATATATATATACATATATATACATACATATAGATATATATATCTAACTACACATACACACACAGATATATGTATAGGAAGATACATATTTAGAGCATGTACACCATATGGAACAGCCAGTATGCCTGCAGTTGTCACCTTACCAACTGGACACTGTATGAGTCACCCATACAAAAAACAATTGTTGCCCAGAACATATACCCACAGAGAGGTCAAAGGATATAACACCACACACAGTTTTGCATACATGAGAAAGCTTTATTTGTGTACTATTACAGTTGTATATGCCATGTCATATAGCTGTGTAGACTCTGAAATACATATAAACACACTAATGCAACTCTCAAACAGATCAATTAATACAGTATTCCAGAAACCATTACATATGTTGCTGTCCAGAAAAAGGCCTTCAAGTAGTACAACTGTAAAGACAGACTGGGCCACAGGATACCAATCAATCTACAGTAAGTAATGCAGATGTATAGTCCAGCAGCCTCTATCTACACTCCATACACAATCCCTAGGGGGGTAATGACTTCAGTCGACACAATGGGATGTATCTGTTACATAACAAGGCATAACTGAAACCCTCATAATCACACTGACAAACTGAACAGTCTGTAATGCAGGAAGCAGTAGGCCTGCATTTACCCAAGGTGAATTGTTGTGCGCCTTGTTTGCTGTGGCATAGACTGGATTCGGGCCTGCTGGATCTAGCTTTGTTTGTGTAACTTGAGCACTAATCCAGGCATTCTCTAAAGTATTCAATTGTATTTATTACTGCTTGGTAGTAACTTGATTAAAGTTTAGCTGTCATTCTAAGTCTTTTGGATTAAGCACTTGGGCTTCAGACCAGTTGTTTTACATTAGGAAGGTTTGTGGCATGCACTGTGGTGGTAGGACAGGTAGCTTTCATCCTTCTAAGTTGGGAACTGCTGATTGAGAGCCCAGTGTCTGTTATTCTTAAAGTGTATTAGTTCTGGTTTAAGCACTTGGGCTTCAGGCCAGTTATTTTACATTAAGAAGGTTTGTGGTCTGCACTCTTGTGGGAGAAGAGGCTGGACTCTGCCCTTCTGAGCTGAGAATTTCTGGTTAAAGGTTTATAGTGCCTGAATATTTGAACTGTATCTTACTGAAATTGGTACACCTTGTTTGCTGTAGCATAGACTAGATCCAGGCCTGCTGAATATAGCTTTGTTTATATGCTTGTTGTTTGTTTGCTTGTTATTTCCTGAACGCTAATTCCACCTAATACGCCGGCTTCTCAGCTTCTGTGGATCACTAGTGATATCTGCATTGCTTACTGTACTTATTTCCTTGTTTCACTTGAAAGAAAGTTACTGTTTGTCGTTTTTGCATTTAAGTTACCTGTAACACATTGCACTTAAGTTACCTGGCACTTGCTCACTAAAGCAATTATATAAGTCAGCACTAAAAATTAAAAGCACTACACCCTCACTCCCCACTGGCCCTGGTTTTCAATTATTAAGGAATTCCCTATATTATTCTAGCATGTCCAAAGGTCAGTTGTCAATCTCCTCTCCTGTCCAGCTGGTGAATCTGGGAATTTTGAGGCAATGTTACAACTGCCTCATGTACACAGACAACCCTCTCCTCCTCCCAACAAATTCCAACACATGTGAGAGATGCAATCATATAGCCAAACTGGAGGCCAAGCTCTCTCAACTCAGTACTGGCATAACCAGTCAGGAGGAGAAGGAAACCACACTCACTACAATTCCAGTCTCACATAGACCTACTACGACAGCAAACCAAACACATAATCACACAAAACATACTCGGCGGCTCTAAATAAAGATCTGCAAGCAGCAGAGACCTCCAAAGCAGACACCCAAGCAGCCGCTACCCCAAAACAAACACGGCAACACATATCTCACAAAGCCAGTGTGCCAAACAGTCACAGCCCTTAAGACTAAACAACACACCTGATACACTTGTAATAGGTGACTCTATCGTCAGGCACACTGACGTCCCGCTCACCAGGCTGAACAAGGAGAGGGTCACAGTGAGTAGCCTGTCGGGCGCTAGGATTCGCCACATAACACAAGCACTCAGGTCACTCCAAGGCAAGTACAAATATGACGCAGTCATTGTCCATGCTGGTGTGAATGACCTGAGACGTACCTCCCTGGACTACATGAAAAGAGACATAAAGGAGCTCTCTGAGCATGTAGCCCAGTCCGGTATGACCCTGACCTTGAGTAGCATCTTACCCTCACCAAGAATGATGCCACAATATGAAGACAAGATGATCAATTTCAACAATTGGCTTAAGTACTGGTGTCATTCAAAGGGGATCCAATGCCTGTCAGCTTGGGATGATATGCTCGACAAGCCACGATGCTTCGCTAGGGACGGCTTGCACCTGTCACCCTGGGCTTTCGGATATTGGCAAAGGCTCTTGCTACCCCATAGTGCCTTTTTAGGCAAGGCTCAAAAGACAAACCCACCTCCATAGGTAACACAAGGGATAAGAAACTAAGAGTAATGCTACTCAACGCCAGAAGTCTAAACCTCAAGATGCACGCACTAAACTCTCCTTAGCATGGAGAACATCGATATCTGTGCAGTAACAGAAACCTGGTTCAGGGCTCCGAGCACCCCAGCACTACCAGGTTATACCTCATACCATGCTTTTGCCCCAAAACTTGGACGAACCACAAAAGGAGGGGAGTATCGATATTCATCAAAGATACCCACACCTCCAGGTTGGTGGCAAAGCACGAAGCATCAGAGACTATCCATGTGCAACTAACAATGGGTAAAACTGCCTTCCAGTTTATAGCCTGCTACAGACTACCCTCCCAAACCCAGGAACCCCACTCGGCCTTCCTGAGAACACTGGAAAATATGAAGGTCTCTCCAAACACCATTATATTGGGCGACTTCAACTACCCAAACATAGACTGGGAGCATTACTCTAGCTCCAACACCGTAGCCCAAAGGTTCCTAGAATTTATAAACTCAAATGCTATGGAACAACTTGTTACCACTCCCACAAGAGGGGAAAACATACTGGACCTGATCATCACCAACATGGGGACTCTATGCTCCAGACCAGAAGTGTATACCTCACTGGTAAGATCAGACCATAAACTAATCTCACTGGATATTCACATCCCGGCCCCACCCCCTGCCCAGAAAACCACAGTGAAAAAGTTTCCCTAAAGCAAATTTTACACTCCTCAAAACTGAGGTGGAATCCTTCAAAGCCCCCGGGCCTGTGGAAAATACGGCCCAGACCGCAGAATCCTTTATAAACGCATTCTATGAACACCTTCAGGAATGCATGGATCATGCGATCCCAAATAAAACCAAGACCCAATCCTCCAAAGGCAGACGTCCTGTCTGGTGGACCCCAGCCATAAACAAACTATACAATAGAAGGAGGAAGCTACTAAATGATAAAGCAAAATCCCAAAAGGGAAGGCATCACTGATCAGTATTAGCAAAAACTACGGGCACACATAAAATTGTCTAAGGCCAGCTTGAGAGAAAAATTGCACAGGACACTAAGGATAATCACAAGGCTTTCTTTAGTTATGTTAGGAACCTGGGTGGTAATTCCCAGATATGCTCAGAATTAGTCCAAAATGACAAAAATACACGAACCCACAGACATTGCCAACATCCTAGCTGACAGGTTCAGCAAACTTCTCCCCCCTCTCCCCACCAAAAGGGCAAATATCTATCCCAGCAGAGTGCTGCCCCCCTGACATCTCAGATGCTCAGGTAAGAGCCGCCCTCTCCAAAGCAAAAAACACAGCATCAATGGGACCAGATGGTGTCCCGAGCTGTGTCCTACATGAACTCAAAGAAGAGCTAAACCCAAACATAAAACTACTGTTCAATCTCAGCCTTACTACAGGATATGTGCCCAAAGAGTGGCATACAGCAACAGTGGTCCCTCTCCATAAAGGTGGTGCCTCAACGGATCCTGGAAACTATCGCCCCATAAGCCTGACTAGCTTGGTCTGCAAAGCTATGGAAAGGATCATCATGGACCTCATAAATAAAGATATTGGGGACCTACAAACACTGGATCCTACCCAGTTCGGCTTTGTTAAGGGCAGATCCTGCCTCTTAAACCTGGTTGATTTCTTTGAAACAGTCACCAAGGCCATTGACGAGGGGAATGTGGTCCACACAGCCTACCTGGACCTCGCAAAAGCCTTCAATACAATACCCCACTCGGGCATTATAGATAAGCTCACCAGCTTAAATATAAACCCCTATGTCACTAGATGGATTGCAAACTGGCTCAAGGACAGAACCCACATGGTTAGAATTGCTGGAGCCATGTCAGACTCCAAACCAGTTACAAATGGTGTCCCACAAGGCTCAGTCCTGGGACCTCTCTTGTTCGGTATATATTTCTCGGAGGTACAGGCCAACACATAAGGACTGTGGCTGACCAAGTTCGCAGATGACTGCAAACTGGGCGCCATAATCGACTCTCCAGCCGACACAAGCATCCTCCAAAAGGGCCTCATAGAAACAGACAACTGGTGCCAGAGCCATGGCCTCAAGCTAAATGCCAAAAAGTGTATAGTCATCCCCTTTGGCAAAAACAAAGTGCCCACAAATTACCACATAGGTGGAAATCCATTAAGTACAGAAGAAGTAATTAGGGACCTGGGGACCCAAGTTGATAGTAATCTCTCATTTGACAACCACGTGGCCAAAGTGGTTAGAAAAACATTTTATATAGCCCACCTAATCATGAAGGGATTCACATCTAGATCAGGGAGGTCATCGTGCCTCTTTACTCATCCCTCATCAGGCCCATAATTGAGTACAATGTCCCTTTGGGATGTACCTTACCAGACACCTGCAGCAACTGGAAAGACCCCAAAAGTACCTCACCAAAAGGATCAAAGGGCTCAAACAGATGCCATATGCTGCCTGGTTAAAGAAACTCCAGCTCTACTCAGTGGCATACCGCCTGTTCAGAGGCGATCTGTGCCTGACGTATAAAGCCATGTCCAACCCAGAATTAATGGACATGCTGCACCTCAGAAAATCCAAATCCTATCGAGCTATGCGCTCGAGAGACTTGAACCTCAGCACTGAAATAAATAGGACATGCTGGAGGGACAGATTCATAACCCAGAGGCTCCCTTCACTCTGGAATAAAATCCCAGTCCAGGTTAGACAGAGTCCCTCATTGACTCTCTTCAAGAGGAATCTTGATGAGTGGATGGGAGATCGTAGGTTTACCCCGGGTATCACTTCTGTGTCACTGTTAGACAGAGGCACAATATACTAACATCGAAAAAGGGCATAGCAAAATAAATTTAAAATGGGTGGCGAAAGCCAAACACATTCTGGCTAGGCTTATAAATGCCCTAGGGCAGATAGCCTAGTATGAACCTATGAACCTATGAACCTATAATGTATATCCAGATGCCTCAAGGCAACTTACCCCTGATACGCCTCACATGTTGTAACAGCATAGGTTAGTTATGGTGTACCCACCCCCATAGACTGACATACAGGGCCATTTACCACTGTTACATGCACTGACCTCTGGAGTGCATAAGGGAACACATGTATTGTGCAGATGAAGCCAACACATATATGGACCCACCATAATATGTGTGGGGGGGTCACAAAAGTAGTGGAATGATGGCAGGAATGGCAGCATGACATACTCACAGGCCACTACATAACAACCCGTGACAGCATGTCATATGGACAAAGCCTGGTATGTAGGTGGAGGACAAAGGCTGGAACACAAGCCCATATGTGAAATAGTGTTGCCATACACTAAGCAAGTCGCTGGTGTTACAGGATAGTTTGCAACATACCCTTAGTCAGGAATATGAAGTCAGAAACACAAATGGATGTAGCCATGTACTGATAGCACTCAACACACACAGAGCCAGTTATGTATCTGACACAAGACCTGTGTGGTGGACAAGCAAAACATAACATGCACAACTCTGCCCATTAAGTGGATAGGCACCCAGCTGATAGCTATGCAAACAGACTGCAGTCCATGTTAAACTAGTATGTACACACAAACCCTGTAACACTGGTACTATACGATGCATACAGCAACAATACTCACTCTCTGTTTGTAGTTCTGGAACCTCATACAAATATGTAACTGGCTTGAGTGTGCAAGTTCTCTTGTAAGAGGTATTGCTACCTGCTGTCTGTAACACTGCTACCCACAAACAGGAAGGATGTCCATCATACAGGAAAGGTAATGGGACCACGCCCCATGATGTAGGGATTTATAGTAGTGGGTTGCCCATGATAGTGGTAAATGGAAGTACTACACAGCATGCTGCATGCATGTAGCAAGTGGAGGACACTGACTGGTGCAGAGACCATCATCTGATCATGTGCATCACCCACAAAAGCCATGCTGCAATCTATTCCAAGCAGCTCAATCCATTTACAGGAGAGAGAGAGAGAGAGAGAAAGAGAAAACAGAAAACAGATCCAGAACCAAAATCAGAACAACCAAACCAAAAACAGAAACAAAGGAAGCAGGCTAAGGCCATAGTTAAGGAGAGAAAAAAACATCTAGAAGGACACTATCCACAACAGACCTCATCCTCATAATAGATATGTGAAGCATATATGCATGTAATTGACTGTAGTACTTGGTTCATAACACTGAGGTTGATGATGTGGAATGATATATATGTGCCATCAGGTGTTGCTGTTGTAATGATTTTCAGCTGAACAAGTGCTATGGACATTAGAGTCTGTCCCTGTTGGTAGTGGGCCATACCAGTCAACTGTGCAGAGCAGCACCGACTGACAGGATGTAAGCCAACATAGTGTGTGGAATGGATGAATATTACTATGGCCAATAGCTGCTGGTGGAAGTAATGCCATAATGATGGACATGTGGTTTCCAGAGCCCATCACTTGCCGGACACTCAGGTTAACATGTATTGTACCATGCTGAAATGCCATAGGTGTGTAATAGGCTTACCTGCATTCTGGCCCTATATATACCTCCCTAATGTTAGGCTGTGTCCATATGTGGCACCTGTCTATGTTGTAGCAAGCCAGAACAGTGCAGCTGTGCATGAAGGAGAGTCAGAGATTGTAGACCTGATGTATGAATATACCCCATATACAGGTATGTATATGTGTGTGTGTATATATATATATATATATATATATATATATATATATATATATATATATATATTGGTCTACTGCTCCACATCGAAAATACACTTTTTCGAAATAGAGCAGTAGACCTTACACTTCAGTGAAAGTCCACTTAAATGAAAGTGCACTTTCGCTGAAGTCTAGTTCCCCGGGCAAAAACCACTAAAACATGTTTTTGCAGGGGGCAAGCCCCCCCCCTACTTAAATATACCAACTCCAAGATCGCACTACAGCGGAGAAAAGGGAGTATTCCCATTTAGTGTGACTGCTGAAGTCAATGTTCGAAGTTTCACTATTTCAAACAAGTGGACTCAGTGAAGTGGGGTTCGAAGTAGTGAAACTTCGAACATATTGACGGATCTCATATATATATATATATATATATATATATATATATAAATAAAGAGAGAGAGAGAGAGATAGATATACATGTATGTCTACAGATATACAGATACCCACATGTAGACATATATATATATATATATATATATATATATATATATATATATATATATAAACACTAATATACAATATAATATATATATATATATAATATATATCTACACACACACACACACACACACACACACATGTATATATATATATATATATATATATATATATATATATATATATATATATATACAGCATAGCCTCCTCCTGAATCCTAAAAAGACAAAACTACTACTCTTCACTCCCACTCAAAGGTCCCCCCCCAATTGACTTCACAGTTATATCCATCGATGGCATTGTTATATCTCCCGACCAAACTACCAAGTTTTTAGGGGTAACAATAGACCATAATCTTAGCTTTGACACACATATTAACACAACAATAAAAACAGTAAACAGAAAATGAGGCTCCCTCTATAGGATTAAACCCTTCCTAACTCCAACAGCTAGAACAACTATTGCCCACACCCGTCTAACTTCCACCCTCCTCTAAGCCTCTCCCATCTATACCAATCTATCAAAAAATAACCTTAACAAACTAGCTACCTTCTACAACAATATTGCCAGATTTGCTACTGCTTCCTCATATAGGACTCACCACTGTCAAAACCTTAAGCAACTAGGATGGCTAGAACTTCATAATCAACTTCAGTTTCAACAACTTATTATTGCCCATAAGATCCTTTTATCTTCTTAAAAATACTCCTATACTTACTAGCCTTCTAACCCCCTACAGTAATTTGACAACCCTTCGCTCAGCCAATAAAGTACTAGTATCTACAATCAAATCCAAAAATAAGGCTGATGATTCTCCCTTCGCCAACACTGTTGGCAAATCCTGAAACCTGCTTCCCAAGGAACTCTCATCTCTCTCCTCAGTGAAACTGTTCAAAAAAAAAACTCACTACTGTAGTAACCACTTGTTATGCCCATGTAATAACCCAGACTAATCTTTCCACCACTTTCACTGAATCCTACCTACATTGTCTTTTGTAATTTAATTCCAACTCTATGCCTTAGAGAGTAGACCTACCTATACTCATTTTAGTCTTTACAACTCTCTCTTCCATATAATCCTCTTCTAACTATGTACTTGCATAGTTTGTTACTTGCAGCATTAACTTGCTATCACATATAAATATCTATATAGACATTCTTTATATTTCTTATTACATGCTACCTTAAAGTTGCTATGCTACTTTAGGATAAATGGAATGACTCACTGCTAAACACTGTACCTGGAGCTGCTATATTTGTTAGTGTGCTTTTCATTTCTCTTTCTTATTGGTGTGCCACTTTAAATTTATTTCTTGTTGTTTATTTGTTGTTCAATCTCTTTCTTATTATCTGCTACTTTAATAGTAATTTTTGTCTATAAAACATTTGTATTCTTCACCTTAAAATATTACTGGGTGCTGCGGTAGCGTTGTCGCCTCACAGTAAGACGTTGTCCTGTTCAATTCTCAGCTAGAGCGTCTTCTGTGTGGAGACATGGGTGAATGAGAGTACCTTTGTTGAAGGTTGTGCATCAGGGCCGGCAACTCAGCACGTAAAAATCTACTGCCAAACATTAGTGGACCGGAGCTCCGCTGTGGCGACCCTAACCGGAAAAAGCCGAAAGACACAACAACAACCTTAAAATACTACTGTACCTAAATTTGTTACATTTTTACTTATCTGTACCTGTAGTTGCTAATATTTTGCTTATGTGGAGCTTTTCCTCCCGGGTCTCTACTGAAAATGGACATATATCCAGTTAGACTAGCCCAGTCAACAAATGTAAAATTAAAAAAATAAATAAATAAAGATATATATATATATATATATATATATATATAGGACTACTGAACAAATGTTCAATAGTCTGAATCCACAATAACGGAACACACTTTAACAAAAGCGCTTTCACTGAAAAAGTGCTTTTGTTAAAGTGCATTTGAAAAAAAAAATCAATAAATCTTCTTTTATGTAGGGGGATAAGCCCCCCTGCACACCCCCCTACTTTTATATTCTAACTCTTTGGCCGCACTACAGTGGGGAAAAGGGAATTTTCCCTTAACCGCACCGTAGTGCGACTGGCACAACCAGCATACTTAACCGAAAGTTCTGCTTCGGTGAACAGCACTTTCGCTTATGTATGTTTGGTGATTTCTGTTTTGGCAGATAATGCATATGTCTACATATATACAAACACACACACATATATGTATGTAGATACATGTCCCCTATATTACCACCACAGTGCTGCATGCTATATGTGAGGGAACAGCACACATAGCAATACACCCAGATATATACAGCTGTAATTGTGTGCAACATGGATGGGTATGTCACATGTGAACCCCTTGTTAAGACCACATTGCCCTTGTCTATGAAGTAGGGAATGGAAATTTGAGGAAGGATGGCAGGCATATTTGTGGAGATGGTTTGGGTGGTTGATATAGAGGACAGCCTACAGGGGTGGTATATGACACATATGGTGGGTAAACACCCTGTATGGTGTGTGTGGTTTGCAATGTGGAAGCCCCATGGGCCCCCATATGGAAAAAATGGGAACAAGGCTCCCACCCATTGCTACTCACAAAAGCAGTCCACAGCCCTGAAGGTGCCTGGTCTGGAGGCTGAGCAGGAGGAACATGTGGACCCTGTTAATGTGTACTGGGTGCCTCAAGGTACTGTAGCACATCCCACAAGTGTCTGTAGAGCCCCCTATGGAACAGACCCTGAATCTGACCTCAGGTGACAGGATCATGTCTGTGTGTGCCCCTGGGGGGACAACATCCCCTGAGGTGGTTCCACCTGAAGGTAGTGCTGGACCAGTAGTTGAGGAGGCCCCAGGGTGGGTTCCACATGTGATGTGGCCTGGTAACATGGCCAGATGAGGTTGGAGAGGTGGTTCTGCTGGCAACTATTCCCTAAACATGCTATTGTATCACTGTTATAGAACATATGTGGGTAGTAATAGTCTACACAATCCTGGAACATGTCCAACAGCATGCATAGATATCCCCAATAACACAGAATGACAAATGTGCAGCAATCACATAGCAAGCATACCACATGCATATATGGAACCATAGTGGCACTGACAATGGCATGTAGGTGAAATAGTCTGTAACAGGTCAGCAATGATAGTGTCCACACAGGGAACATGGCTACAAACACATAGCACAAAGTGTGGTACAATGCAATATATGTCTTACTGCTAGGTAAGCTGTAGCCATACCTACTGAGCTGTGTGAACAGTTTGTTGTCACTGATATGGTGGGGGGTGAAAGAGATGTGTATTAAGAACTATGGTAACCTTGCTGTATGAATTGCTCAGACCTGTTTCCATCTTTATGTCTTTCAGGCAAGATCTCCCATGGCCACCTACCCACGTATTCAATGACAGAAAATTAGGTTGTGTTGAACAACCTAATCCAGCACTATCCTGTTCTGTTCAGCAGGGCTGCCCATGAGCAGCAGGACTGGACCATCCTGTGAAACGATCTATTCCACAGGGTCAATGATGTCGGCCTGCATAACTGCAGTTATGAGCAGATCCGGCATCATTGTTCTGACCTGCTTCCCAATGCCCGTCGGCATACTGCTGCAGTCTGGGGGGAATCACCTCACAACAGGAGGAGGTCATGCCATCCATCCCCCCTGACACATGTTGAGGAGCTCCTCACCAGCCTCGTGGCACCTGCCCGCCCGCACACCCAACAACTGGCAGAGACCATTGTGGAGGTGGGTGCTACCCACACACCAGCTGAGGAGCATGCAGGTAAGGCCACAGGGCACATCAATAGACCACTGTTGCATATGCATCCGCATCTGTACAGGTAGATTATGCATATCTGACATGTCATATATATAGTTTGTTGCTGCATAGTAGTATTAAACAGATGTGCATAAGTGGTAGTATTGTGAACTTGTATTGTTGATGTACTGTAATGCTGCACCCACCCTGTAGCAATGCCACAGCTGGAGCTACTGACATTGCATCTCTCACACTCTTAGGTAGGTCCCTCTGGCATAGCACCAAGGCAGCAGCCTGTAGCTGGTGAGTATGGTTTATGTTGATGCTTGCCAATACACCGGGCATGTAATGGCTATGGTATATTCCATGCACACATCTAACACACCTACCCATAATGCATGCCATACATGTTCACGTATTGCTGCTGTTAAATGCACTGCATCATAGTGGTGATCATGATGGGGTATCGAAAGGGTATGTCAGACACCTGCAAGATAACTAACATCCTGTCATTGTGAAATGTGTCCACAGGAATGAACATAATGGTGGGGCACATAGCCTACAGTAGGGACATGTGTGAAACATCACCCTTATACAGTGCAACAACAGTGTATATACCAGTATTACAATGGCAACTGTTACAGATCTACACTATGGTATAACATTACTGCGGTCAACATTAGTAGCTGGGACTAGGCTGTAACATGTGTTGTTCAGTGTATGGGACACTGCAAACTGACACACATGTGTAGGCCAAACTTGGCAAGCATCTGAAAAAAGGCTGAAGGCGGGGAGGATGTGTCAGCATGACACACCAGTGCACTGCAGCAGGGATCCTAAGGATACTAAGAATGGCTGTATCTGCACATAGTCAGGTTCAGGAACTGTGGCAGATGTAACCCTACCCCCATAGCAATAGTGACGGCAGTGTGTGAACACCAAGGGATGTGCACATGAGTAGACCTTGAAATCATGCAGAGTTGGGGGACATGTGTAGGGAAGACTGACCATACACTGGCAAATGCAGATGGCCCATGCTAGTATGCCACTGCCAGGAATAGTGACTGCTGTACTACACTTAGCAATAGGTGCAACAAATCATCATGATAAGGGCGTGCACACATATGCACCCAAGGAGTGTATGCATCGTGGTCAGCATCTGCACACCTAACAAGTCTCTTAGACACTGCATATGAATGTACAGGACATATGTCACATATCAGGCTCATGTACTGTTAATATATGCAGTGATGTGGTCCCATGGCAGATCAAGGTAGAATGCATCATATCAATAAGGGTGTGTACACTCCTCATAGCCATGGTATGGTCTGACGGTTGTCAGTGTAATAGTATTGGATTGGTCATACATGCACTGCTGATGTTGAGATCTGTAAACCAGACATCAGGCATTCACAAATGACATCTGTCCACATATCATCCCAGGTATGTGTCGCTGAAAAACATAGGGGCTGTGAGCAATAGAGCAGACATAACTGACACAGTACTACACATTCAGCAATGGGTTGTACACCTGTGAGGTTTGGTGCACAGTACATGGCAGGTTGCAGAACAGGTGCACAGCAATACTGTGTACATGGGTGCAGTGTTTTCCAGGGGAAGGGGCATCACCTACTAACACAGCTCATGCATCACGCACATGTATACTGTTGCTAGCATGGATTGACTATAGCTGCACTGCATGCTGTTGAGTGCCATATGTTATGCATGTTGACAGATGGTTAATGGGTGGACTGTGTGTACTATCTTTGTGAAACCTCACCTGTATATGTGTGTGTGTGTGTGTGGGGGGGGGGGTTATTTTGTCTGTAAGTGCAGTCTAGTGGAGTGGAGGGGGGTTGATGCATGCAGGATGTGTGTGTGTGTGCATGTGTGTGTGTGTGTGTTTGTGTCGGTGTCCATGTATGCACGTGTGATAGCGGAGTTGTTCATATGGCAGTACTTCCCTTCGGGATCGTGCAGTACATGGACATGGACTGACATATGTAACACCAGGAATACTTGTCTGATATGTAATCACAAGACAGCTGATAGTATAATAAGGTCTGTAGCATGGAACATGCATTGGGAGGGAAGGTAGACACCAAGTATACCCTTAATATTGCAATCAGCAGAGAGGTGAACAACAACCCACGTATGCAGCACTACAGATGCATTGGGGACTTACTAGACAACACCAGGGAGCGTATCCATATATTACAGTTGTCACATGATAGGTTGATTGAGCAGCAGATCTGGCATGTACTGAGCAATACTTACACATGACACTCCAGTGCATGACATTATGGAGTGAATGTAGTTGCCCCTAACATATAGGGGCCATGGTCAGGATGTCTGGACATACACAGGGTGAACACTGAATGACAACAGTGAGGCCATGTAAAACCTACTCTACTCAGGTCAAGGAGATAATGGAGTAACAGGTGTTGTGATCACTTGTCTAGGCATTTAGAGGAATGATATGTAAATGTGTGGTATTAATGAGTGTATGTTACCAAGTGTGATGCAGGATGGGAAACTTATGTGAATAAACATGGGACTGTCTGTAAAATCAGGGGCAGGTAGGTATTAAGGTGGAATGTGTGTGTGTGTGTGTGTGTGTGTGTGTGTGTGTGTGTGTGTGTGTGTGTGTGTGTGTGTGTGTGTGTGTGTGTACTGTTATGCAGTGCTGTACAGGTCTTAAAGTGTGTTTCTTCTTTTCCCCTACAGGTGGCGAGGTAGGTCAGGGTCCCTCCTGCATGCAATCTGATGTTGGTGTCCATACAGACTCTGAAAATGATGATAATGCTGTTGAGGCACAGGTGGGGTTGTCAGGGGCCAAGACTATGCCATCATTTCACATCCCCCTCTTAGCCACCCTCCCCCGCACACAGTTTCAGTTCCTATACATACCCCATCACCAGTGGCCATAGCAGAGGGACAGTTGGTGGTTGATGGCAGTGCACAGGAGAGTGTGGTATCCATGTCTATTGTGTCTGGTCACAGCAGGCATAGCTGGATGTCCAGCAGGGCACCACATAGGCAGATGTACCAGAGTGCTCGTGGTAGGGCCACTGGTCACCATGCCCCTGGCAGAAGTGCCACAACTGGTACAACCAGGTGCATGTTTCAGACTGTTATAGGGATGCAGGCTCATATGAAATTGTACACCTGACAGGGTCTGAGGCTGCAGAGCGCTGCTCTTACATCTGCAAGCGACAACTTCCATGAACTGTCTGGTGCTCTCCATGCTCATACCGAGGTCATGGATAGATGGTTTGTTGAGATGTTGGGCCTCATTGACAACAGTTAGTCCATGCTTGAACATGTGGTGGGAGTATGGTGATGGCCATGTGGACATAGGCCAGCAACAACCAGCGGACAATGTGGATGTGCTATGACACCAAGGTGCTCCCATAGTGGCAGTACCAGACCCAGCACTGCAAGGGGGCACTATACACACCACACCACAGCAGGCCACGTGCATGTGGCCCTGGCAAGTCCCAGGAGGGACCTGGTTCCAGTGGACATCTGTCATCATCGGGGAGAGTAGCACATTGAGGCCTGTACCTGGACGTGCCCATGGAACCCTGGCATGCATAGTCTGCGTGTCCATGGCCGGAGGTGGTGAACTGCACACTCTGCCAGGTATGGTCTGCAGCTGTCCAAAAACACCTGTATAGGGCAGCCACATGGCAGAAATGTGTGCATGCATACCCACACACTATATGAGCATACCTAGGGCAACCCCATACCTACACACACCACAGCACCATACCCAGCTCAACTAATTACACCCATCACCCACACACATGGTGTCAAATGTATGGCCCACCCTAGGTCTCTGGTAAACCAACAACACACCCTGTGCATATGATGATACCTGTGCCACATCCCTGTCATCAATAACATCGATGCAGGGACAGGCTAATATGGTTCTGATGCACACAGTGACTGTACTACAGTGTACCAATGTACTGCAGTGTAACATGTTGTCAGGAGTAATGTTTAATGCATACATATCAGGTAGTGTAGCTGTCCAGCAATAATGCATTATAGCTGTTAGTAACACTAGGTGATTGTGGTCTCCATAATGTTATCCATTTGTGTCGTAGGTGTACATGTTTCAGCAGTAGGATGGTCTGCAGTCATATTGCACAAGAGGTATGGCACTGGGGTGACACCATGGCTGTGACATATCTGGGGTACAGTTGAACACATGTCACAGTTTTGTATAACAGTTATTGCCTATGCCACATGGACAAATGACCCACTGGGACATGTATAATCAGCAACCTGATGTAGACCCATCAACATACACACACACTCTTACTTGGCAGCACTGGGACTAGACCCCTACCTAGGTATGTAGTGCTACTGAACTGTGTGGCTTTCATTGCACACACCACACAGTGTTTAGGGTGAGATGTATTCCAGGTCACATGTTACATGCAGAACATCCCCAGACATGTGCAGTATGGTAATGAGGGATGTAATGGTTGTATATGGACAATACATAGTGTGACATACCATCATCTACACATTAACAGACACATAACAGGCAGACACACATCCGAGAGACCTGGGCCTATCGGTGCTAACTAACCTGTCTGCATGTCCAATGTGTTACAGGTAAGCTGCACACAGCACATGCATAACTGGGCTGGATTGTGGTATCAGTTACCTGTATGGTTGATGATGGCAGTGGTAAGAATAAAGTGGTACATGGGACATATACCAGGTGTACCATGGTGTAATGACAGTGTACACAGCACCCACATCTCACAGTGGATATTGTACTCATTGAAACCCATTTTGACACTCTGACATACCCACCATCACACATTATCCATGACTGCAATACAATCCATTGTATATCCCAACAGTGGTACTACAGGGATATGCATCTAATGCACATGACACAGGCATAGTAGGGTGTTGCATTGTCATGTCTCACCTATGGGTAGCAGCAACACTATCCATACTACTGTGTGGCAATGTGTATTGCAATAGGAGTATGTGGCCTTTGAATGCTATACCCTACAGATATACAGACATGCACACATACACACACTTGCAAGAACTCAATGGGTATCCCATACCTAATGACCCATTTGTACAACACTGTTGTGCTGGTACTGCAAGGCTCATGTAGCCATTAGGGAGAGGAGCATAACAGGGTACATGTAATGCCCGATACAGCAGCAGCCACATCTGACTATGGCAATGGGTGTTTTGGTGGTTGTGAAGGCCCTCATGGTATTCCCAACTCCCAGTGTACTAACACACAGACACTGCTATCCTCAGTAATGCACATGTACACATGTGTCAGTACTGTGGTGCATCGCTGCAGGTGGTCATAGGTGTGTACCTGGCTATTGTCCATGGAGAAATGGGCTATGTAGGGGATGTGTGTACAATGGTATCATGCCACCTGCCATGTGCCAGCAGGCAATCTATTGACAGACACCACTGTGACCCTCAGGGTGAGAGTGACATGCATCAGCCAATCCTCTGGGTGCCTCCTGCAAATGGCCACTGAGGTGATACTTTTGACATGCATGCAACATGTATTAAAACACATGGTTAGTGTCTGTGATGGAGACCTGTACCTAAGCATGTTCTGTTGACTGTGGTAGTGTAGTTGAGGTACCTGTGGCATGTGATGCATACAGGGTGTTGTCTCCTATATGTGCCAGTTATAACACAGCTGGGCAGACATGTCAGTGTCAGTCAGGCATAGGTTGTCTGTATGTATTCAAGCTGGATACCTGCCATCTGCACATCTGTACAGGGACTGACAGACATCAGCTTGGCAAGTAGCTATGCAGTAGGATGAATGTGTCGACATATAGACATTTGACAACAATATGTATGCCATTACTACATGTTGGAAGCCCTCACTGACATGTGCTGTACAGATGGTAGTCTACAGTTGCATTCCACAAGTCAGATCATTAGCCAGTAGGGGATATATACTGACACAGCTTACACACCAGGAACACGACAGTGAGGCCTCAGAGTCCAGCTATACCTGCAGGTGTGCTTGTTGTCAGTACTACATTTAGCACTTTACTCTTGCCTGGGAAAGCACTGTCAGCAGTAGTACCACCATGATACACTACAAGCCAGTGTGACAGCACGTAACCTGGGTTACTACCCTTGTATGTAACACATTCACATGGATAACAATGCTGTACAGGTCTTATATACTTGTGTGTCCCAGACATGACACTCACATCCCTTGCTACTGTAATGACAACACACAGATGCATGTATTGTACATGGCATTACATACACTTATTACAGATGTCATTACCCTGCTATGTTATCAGACTGTGATGTGAGCACTGGTTAATAGGCTGAGCCATGCTTAGCAGGTGTCAGCATTGCTGCAATGTAACAGATAAGCAGATTTATGCACTGGTAAGCATAGCCTACATGGTGTAAGTGCCCATATGTTTATGCATAGCTTAACACCACTTATCTTCAAGCAAACCCACTTAAAGCTGCTTAAAACTGCCTTAACCACTCTGTATCCAGCAGCATTTGTTCTGCCCAGCAACAAAATAAACAGCCCTTGAAGGTATTGAACCCAAGACCCTGTACACTATAGTCAGAACAGTTAACCACTACACCATGACAGCTGTGATGACAGTTGTTTTTCCAATATATCTGTCACTACACATACTGAATAGTATTGAACAATTGCTTTGACTTCTACAATTGTGTAGTACTTGTTATTGATATTACTGTTGCATCACATATGTTGTTATACCTAAATGTACACATATCAGATACATACAGTGAGATACATATGGGAAGGTATACACAACCGTGATGTTTACATATAACAGGAATATGGATATATACATATACAAATATTGATATATGTCTACATGTACATACGCATGTATATTCATACATATGTATGTCTACACATCTGTATAGTGCATCATATATATGGCCATTTGTAGATCTCTCTCTCTCTCTCTCTCTCTCTATATATATATATATATATATATATAGAGAGAGAGAGAGAGATATATATATGTATGCACATCCTATGTGTACAGATATAACTATGTATGTTGATATATATGTAGATATCTATAATTATATGTGCATACATATCTATTCAGATATACCTATCTATGTCGATATATATGTAGATATCCATAACTATATGTGCATATATATCTGTACATCTGTATATGTGTAGACATATATTGCTGTGTATATGTATATATTTGAGTGTTTACATGTATATACATGTACATATATATATATATATATATATATATATATATATATATATATATATATATATATAGATAGATAGATATATACATCCATATATGTATGCAGATATGTATATGTGTATATAGCTAGATAGATATATGGAGATATATATACATATATGTTTACCATATATCCAGAACATGGAGTGCAGTCCTACCTCAATACCAATAGTCCCATCGTCTTAGTGCAAGATGATGTCATGTATGTATTGCAGGTATGTATGTAGACTGTTGCTACTGTAACAGGGGTTGTCCTAACAGACATGTTGTGTGGGGAAGGTCACATCTGCTTTTGACATGTGCGCCATTAGCTACTGACAGACATCCTAAGGACGTCATAGTACAGTACCACTACTAGCACATTAATGATCCTGTGGACTACAGCAGAGATCTGACCAATATATCTGGACAGTCTGGCACTCTGTGGTCAGTCCAGAGGTGTACACAAATCCCCTTCATGCAAGACATGTGGACCACACCTCACAATGTGGATGTTAATAGCCATGTACATGGGTATATCACATAAATACTGGACTACATATGCCCACACACTTTATACATTCACACTAGCCAGTCTGTCCTGACACATATTACCTGGTAGTGCAGAGGTCACGTGGCCACATACTACCCAGTAGTTAGGGACATACATCTTTATTGAATCCCACTTCTTTGTCAGAAATACACAGCAGTTATGGAGGCCTGGCAGCAGTATGTCTTGCAAATAACTGGACATAACAGCACACTGGGTAATTACACTAGGCTGCTAGGCATGTCACACAGCACTGTGCAAACTACAGGCAGACTGCCACAACACTGGACTACATTTTGTATGGGGAAATACACATGTACCTGAACTTCATGACACGCATGCAGATGGACAATACAGTTACAACTGCTGAATCCTACACAAATGCACTCTTTAAGCACTTACACGAGTGCATGGATCGTGCTATCCCAAACAGAACCAAGATGCTATCCTCCAAAAAAAGGAATCCAATCTGGTGGTCCCCTGCCATAAAAAACTGTACAACAGAAGAAAGAAACTGTTGCAAAAGAGAGTAAAACCCCATGAGTGGAGGAGCTCCCTGGTCAGCCTCAGTAAGAAGCTGAAATCCCTTATAAGATCCTCCAAAGCTAGCTATGAAAGCAAAATTGCCACTAAATCCAAGGACAACCACAAAGCATTCTATAGCTATGTCAAGAATCTAGATGGCAACACCCAGATCTGCTCTGAGTTACAGCACAAAGACATGAAAATTAAAGAACCAACTGATATTGCCAGCATCCTAGCAGATCGGTTCAGTGCTAACTTTATCCCTCTCTCACCCCCTAAAGGGCCCATATCTATACAGGAAGAATGCAGAGTCCCTGTAATCACAACTACACAGGTAAAAGCTGCACTCTCTAAAGCCAAAAACACAGCATCCATAGGACTGGACAAAATCCCAGGCTGCGTTTTACACGAACTTCAGAATTAACTGGCTCCCCACTTAAACACCATGTTCAATAATAGCCTCACATCAGGCTTTGTGCCCACTGAATGGCACATAGCAACAGTTATCCCACTCCACAAAGGGGGAGCCACCACTGATCCCAGGAACTATCGACCTATTAGCCTGACGAGCCTAGTCTGCAAGGCCATGGAACGTATCATCATGGAACTCATAAACAAAGACATTGATAACCTCCAAACTCTGAATCCCACCCAGTTCGGGTTTGTGAAAGGCAGATCATGCCTCCTGAACCTGATCAACTTCTTTGAGGCAGTCACCAAAGCCCTGGATGAGGGTAAGGTGGTTCACACAGCCTATCCTGACCTCGCCAAGGCTTTCGACACCATCCCCCATTCTGGAATTATAGCTAAACTCACTAAACTAGGTATAAATCCCTACATCACAACATGGGTTCCCAACTGGCTCACTGGCAGAACCCACACTGTAAAAGTTGCAGACTCCAAATTTGACCTCAAAGCAGTGACAAGTGGAGTACCACAGGGTTATGTCCCGGGACTTCTCTTGTTTGGTATCTACTTCTCTGAAGTACAGGCTAACACAGAAGGCCTCTGGCTAATGAAGTTCACAGATGACTGCAGAGTAGGAGCCATAGTCAAGTCCCCAAATGATGTGGACATCCTACAGAAGGGCCTCACTGAGACAGATGCTTGGTGTCAGAGCCCTGACCTCATGCTCAATGCCAAAAAGTGCAGTGCCATCCCCTTTGGTAAAAACTCTGTACGCATGAACTACCACATAGGCAGCAATCCACTTAACACCGAATGTGTGATAAGAGACCTTGGGACCCAGGTGGACAGTAGTCTCTCCTTTGATAGTCACATCGCCACAGTAGTCAGGAAGTCCTTCTATGTGGCACACCTCATCATAAAAGGGTTGTCATCCAGGAAAAAGAGGTCATTGTTCCTCTCTACTCATTACTCATTAGACCCATTATAAAGTACAACACCCCTTTTGGAATGTACCTCACAAGACATCTGCAGCAGCTGGAAAGGCCACAGAAGTACCTCACAAAGAGGATTACTGGCCTCAAACAAATGCCCTGCACTGACCGTCTCAAAAAACTCCAGCTTTACTCCGTAGCATATTGCCTACTCCGAGGTGATCTCTGCCTAACATATGTCAAACCCAGAGCTGTTGTACATGCTACATCTAAAGAAATCCCAATCCTTCTGAGCTACATGCTCTAGGGACCTAAACTTTGTCACCACAATAAACAGGACACACTGGAGGGATAGATTCCTGTCCCAGAGCCTTCCTATATTCTGGAGCAAGCTAGCCATCTATGTCAAGCAAAGTTCTTCGTTAGCACTCTTCAAGAAAAATCTTGAAGAGTGGATGGGAAATAGGAAATACACCCCGGGGATCACTTCTGTGTCACTGCTGGACAGTGGCACAGGAAAATAACTTTCTTGGGTGGCATAAGCTATGGAACGTTGTTGGCTAGGCTTACATAGGCCCTTGGGCCGATAGCCTAGTACCTACATATGAACCTATGAACCTATTATAGCAGGCTGTACACGCATGTCACAGCACAGAGTAACCGACACCTGTGAGAAAGTGCATACGCACAACCAATGTGAACACAGCCACATATGATACGCAAGCTTAATATGACACTATATGGACTGTCTGATAAACACCATCCTCATATGTGCCACTCACACACTAACCCTACATGCACTGGTTCATGACACAGTGTGGTCCAATGCCTGTCTGTGGTATGGGACACATGTGTGTCTGGCCCTACAGACATGTGAGCCAATAGGGTACCATACACTGGAGCAGCATGTAACATCAGATAGAACAGGACGAAGAACAATGTCATCTACCACAGTCTGTGCACAGCCCAAGGCACATATGCATAATACACATACTGTCGACAATTACCATAAGTACACAGACCCCAGTAATGTACACCCAGCCGCAGAATGCCCAGGTTATCTCCTCAGAAATAACCCCTACTATATATAACATGTCTAGCAGTCTGATACCTGACTGGCTTGTTATCAGGTATGATGTCAATAAATAATGGTGTACAAAACATATGCACCTCTTACTGCATGACATATGTACAAAGGTTGACAGATGTGTGGCTGGAGCTAGAAACACTGGCCCAATATTGGCATGTTGCTGTGATAACCTCATACATTTACTGTCATAACAGGGTTTGTTGTGACATATGTCCTATGAGGGATATGAAGTCAGTAACTCTCATAGCTGTCACCATGTACTGACTGCAGTCCTCACACTATGCTTCTGCAGTTCTCAGATTGGTGTTCTGTGAAAAACACAAGAAACAAAAGGCTCCACACACTGCCCAGTCTGCAGAAAACCCTACAGATGGAAGTTTCCTCAAACACATAACACTGTCATGGCAGGTATTAAATCATGTAGACCAGCCATATCCACACACACCCTGTTAAACCAACATTACTCCAAATGTAGAAGAGCAACACTTTCATTCTGTAGTCATGTCTGGCACATCCCCCTCCTGTCTGTTGGCCTATTTCCACAGTGCATGCTGTTAGAGGTAAATCCCAATACCATCTGTGATGCTGTTTGCCAAACACCAAATGTAGGTCCTGCTCAAAGTGAATGAAAAAGCCCAACACCAACATGATGTTCCTAGATATTGGAGTGTGTTTCCATGCAATTGGCTATGGGAATGTTACCACAGCTGTTCCACATGCAATCAGTTAGAAGGGGACTGCAATTCGTGCAGAGGTCATCAGCTGATTATGAGCATCACTTACAAAGCACAAGCTGCTGCCTAAACAAAGCAGGTGTACTTCTCCACATCCACCAGAGAGGGAGTGAAAGAGACAGACAGAGACAAAGTAAGTCAGGGAGGGGGTGGGAGAGTAAAACCTAAGCATTTTTGCACCACACACCTACCAGTAGCGATAAGGTAGGTGTAGTACATGTGCCTGTCCACATGACCAGGTGTCAATGCATTGCTTCATGGGTGTGTAGTGGTTGACTGTGCCAGAAGCCCATACAAGGCTAGGTGAAGGGTATACCTTGGCATCAGGCAACATGACAATGGTCTGCACTGTGGCTTAGGGGTGAAGTGTCTGGATTGGCCCACACAGGTGGGTATTGTATTCACCATCCAATCACCTGGGTTACTACTGTGTGCGGCCAGTGCTGTGCAATGCAATCACCCCCGACTCCTCTACAAAATTGTTAGGAGTAATAATTGATAATAATCTAAAATTTGACTTTCATGTAAACCAAACGATCAAAACCATCAATAAAAAACTAGGGTCATTGTATAGAATAAAAGCCTTCCAAACCCCTCCAGCTATGATTGCCGTAGCTCGCTCCCACCTGCTTTCAACACTTTTATATGTATCCCCCCTTTTATCTAATATAAATAAAACTTTACTTAATAGACTCTCAATTTGTTACAATCACATTGCCAGGTTTGCCACTGGCCTACCTTTTAGAACACACCATTGCATCAACCTTAAACAGCTTGGGTGGCTAGAACTTCCCAGTCTAATCCAATATAACCTTTTGATTATGGCTAATAAAATCCTCTATTATCCAGATAACACACCAGCTCTTAAAAAATATGACCACCCCCCAAACAACAATCCAAGGTTGCTCCAATCCTCAAACAGACTACAAATTAAGACAATTAAAATTAACAATGTAGCTGGTGACTCCCTCTTTGCAAACTCTGCGGGCAAAGCATGGAATCTCCTTCCAGCTAACATTACTTTGCTCTCCTCCCTATCCCAATTCAAAGCTAAACTGAAACAACATCTGGCACTAAACTGGCTTTGCCACTGTAACAAGCCTGGCTAACTCTCACCATGAATGTATATAATCTATTAATCAAATTACTGTTATTTTTTCCCCTGACTGTTACCTGGGGTAACTCGAACTTGTGATAGTATCTATTTCATGTCTGCTTATGTCATTTGTAAATATCTAATCTGTAATATGTCTTCTTTGTTATTACTTATCTGTCTACCTTGGTAATATGCCTTCTTTGTTATTACTTATCTGTTTACCTTGGAGCTTTACTCCCCGGGCCTCCACTGAAAATGGACATTAATCCAGTTGGACTATCCCGGTCAACAAATGTAAAATAAATAAAATAAATAAATAAATAAAATGTATGTGTTCTATAGTCCATGGCATGGACGGTGTCTGGGATGTGCACACATCCCACATGCATGTTCAGTGACATGTGGAACTGCACCTGGGGTGTCTGGCCCATGTTGTGCACACAGATTGCTATCATCAGATGTGCCAGTCCTGGCCTCATGTGGTGGGAACTGGTAATGGACACCAGGTTGACCCTGAACCTACATTGATAGCATGATACAGGTATTCCCTGGTGTCAGTGGCATCTGTCCATACAGGGTATGTGTTTAAGGAATGGTATGTCCTTTGTGGGTCACATTTGATGGCACCACAGTTGTTGCAGGCATCCAGTGGGGAACATAGTGAAGGTGCACTGTCTGCAATTATGTGCCTATTGTAGTGATGAGACAGGGTGCCATGCCCTCTGTAGTTCACTGCAATCACACCACGGTTACTATCTGTGGGCAATATGCAGGGTGCTACCAACATAGCAGTTGTTGCCTAGGCAAGTGGGTTTGTGTATGAGACATGGGTTGAGAGTGTTCTCTGGGTAATACAAGGGTTGCTTACTTTGTTTGCCAAGCCTTGATGTCACATGTAGGGGTATGGATTGGCAACCCAGCCTCTCGGCTATTTGACATCTATTATCCTTCTAAGGTGGGCATTGTGACATATAATAGGCCCACCATATAAGAAATTTACAAAATCCACTCTAGAATGAGCACAGTTGTTACACACTCACAGCCACCTCCACACAGGATATGAATGACAAATGCAAACACACAGGGTTGCCATGTCTGGGAGTAGAACTCCTACCTAACTAGTTTATCACACTACAGCATTACGCAGTTATAAGACACACCACGGAGATTACTGGATTACTCTTTTCCCAAAGGTGTATTTCACTGGGAATGACATCAGCCAAATAAGGGCAAGGGAGGTTGTAGTGATTGTGAATGGCCTCAAAAGCATTGCTCCTGCACACCCATCGCTACTTAAATATACCAACTCCGAGATCGCACTACAGTGCAGTAAAGGGAAATCTTCCCTTTCCACACTCTATGGCGATCTCCGTTACATGATTCAAGGTTTTAAAACTTCGATCATTAAAGGTCGACCTTTAGTGATTTGAAGTTTTAAACCTTCGAACCTATGATAGGAACTCTTGCTCCCTACACAGACAAACACCCACACTTGCCATGTCTGGGAAAAGAACACCGACCAAACTACTATATCATATCTAAGCATTACACTGTTATAGGACACACCACAGAGATTAATGGACTACTGCTTCCCCAAAAGTGTATTTCACTGGGAATGATATCAGCTGGCTTGCCAAAGAAGGACAATGCAGGTTGTAGTGACAGTGATGGCCTCAAAAGCATTGCTCTCTACACAGACAAGCAAACATCCACACTTATCTAGGAGTAGAACTCCTACCAAACTACTATATCACACTACAGTATTACGCTGTTATTGGACACACCACAGAGATTACTGGACTGCGCTTTCCCCAAAGGTGTATTTCACTGGGAATGACATCAGCAGGTTTGCCAAAGAAGGGCAATGGAGATTGTATTAACTGTGAATGGCCTCAAAAGCATTGCTCCCTACACAGGCAAACATACACACAAACATCCACCCTTGCCATGTCTGGGAATAGAACCCCTACCGAACTACAGCATTACGATGTTATAGGACGCACCATGGAGATTACTGGACTACTTCTTCCCCAAAGGTATATTTCGCTGGGAATGCCATCAGCAGGCTTGTCAAAAATGGGCATTGGAGGTTGCAGTGACTGTGAATGGCCTCAAAAGCATTGCTCCCTACACAGACAAACAAACACACACAAACATCCCCACTTGCCATGTCTGGGAATAGAATCCCTGTTGAACTACTCTATCACACTACAGCATTATGCTGTTATAGGACACACCATGGAGATTACTAGACTACTTCTTCCCCAAAGGTGTATTTCACTGGGAATGACATCAGCAGGCCTGCCAAAGAAGGGCAATGGAGGTTGTTGTGACTGTGACTGGCCTCAAAAGCATTGCTCACTACACAGCCACACACACACACACACACACACACACACACACACACACACACACACACACACACACACACACACACACACACACACACACATACACACATTTGCCATGTCTGGGATTAGAATGCCTACCTAACTAGTTTATCACATTACAGCATTACACAGGTATAGGACATGCCACAGAGATTACTGAGCTATATTTCCCCAAAGGTGTATTTCAAAGTGAATGACGTCAGCAAGCTTGCCTAAGTAGGGCATTTGAATTGTAGTGAGTGTGAATAGCCTAAAAAGCATTGCTCCCTACACAGACAAATACACAGACACACACAGTTGCCACATCTGGGATTAAAACTCCTACCTAACTAGTATATCACACTACAGCATTACACAGTTATAAGATGTGCCACAGAGATCACTGGACTATCCCTTCCCCAAAGATGTATTTCACAGTGACTGACATCAGCAGGCTTGCCATAGTAGGGCTATGAGAGGGCAGTGTGTGTGCATGGGCCATAACCCATTCATCTAGAGGTAGACACACCACACTCAGGCACACACAGGTTTATATTCTGCAGGTACGTGTATACAACTGCTAGATGACTACTGCCTTGTACAGTTATGTTGCACAGTTAGCACTAGCACCACAGAGTCTATAATGCTGAGAGATACCAGTGGCTAATTTCTACGGTGAGTGACATTTACACATCGTGTGGTTGTAGCCATTTGGCTGTGTGCTGGGTGGGACAGGTCTCATGATGGAATGCTCTTTGTCACTGTCACTCTCTTCCACACATCTATGTATGTGAACATTTGGCATATTGTAGGGTGTTGTCCGTGGATATATGTGTGTATTCCTATCCAATGTGTGTGCAAAGCACGACTGGTGCATACTAAGGAGTGTATGCACTAACATCTGCAACTGCCAGATATGTATGGTCCACTGTTGTTGCCAGACATGGGCTTCATTTGTTTAAGTGTGTGAATATGCCCAGTATGACCTTTCAGTATGTTGTTGTCTGGCATTGCCTTCATTTCTCTAAGTGTGGGAGCATGCCCAGTATGCCCTTCTGTATTGCATGTGTAGATCCATTCCAAGTAGATTGTACTCCAGTGCATGTGGGAATCATGATAGCTTCCAGGGCAGCCAGCACTCACATTCATTATAATGCCCTGGGCATTGCACATGACCTAGCAGTTGATGGAGGGGAAGCCCTTGTGGTTGATGTAGACCCTACCATGCTCACTGGGTGGTGCTTTGATGCGTATGTGCATGCAGTCTATAGCACCCACTGCCTCAGGGTATTTTGGTGTTTGGTGGAAGAGATGCATATTGCTGGCCAATGCCTCACGGGTGTTGGGGAAATATACTTGCTCACCGGCATGTGCTGACATGGCATGTAGGAACTGGTGGAGTACGCTGGATGCTGATGCCTCTGAGATCCCCATGATATCCCCAGTTGGCCTTTGGAAGGTACCTGTGGCTATTTTTCTTAGGTCTACACATACCTTAGTATCTGCTGGGATGGGTTCCCCTCTGTTAGTTCTGTGTATCAGGTGTGGCTGGCACAGCGCAACAATTTGCTATAGGAGTTCCCTGTCCACTCTATAGTGCTCCACTATCTCCAGCTCATGTAGCCCCTGGTAGGTTACCCTGGGTCTGTACAATCTTCTCCATCTCCTCACTGTGGGTTGGTCAACAGCATTCTCATCCTCACCACCCTCAGCCTCTTCTACATGTTAATGTATGATAGCTGCTGCAGCCCCTATCATTTGGTTGTTTTTGTTTGTTAAAATTTACACACTTGTATACAACGGTGGTGTAGAGTGTGGGAAAAAACAGAAGGGAAGGTGTTTGCTTAGTTTATAGTAGTGTTCTGGGCTGGGCTGCTGCCTGTGTAATTAGCTGATTCTGATACATTTCACCTGCCAGATATGCTAGTTCTCCTTGATTACCTTCCTACTACTGTTTTCCCTTCTCATTTCCTTCCTGCTTAAGCCTGGGGGTGTGCCGCACAAACACAGTGCTCAAATGTGCACAGAGCTGCTATTTCCTGGTTTACTTTTTTTACTTTTTTTTTCCTGTTTAGGCAATGTAAAGAGTGCTAGGCAGCCTCAGACACACACCCTTGCTTAGCTCTGCTAAGCTAAGGGCAAACCCGAGCCACAGGGCTCCAATCCATTTACAGTATGCCTGACCCCCCCCCCCATGATGTCAACTAACTCTTACACTTGAACCATGCTATTCCTGCACTTACACTGTTGGGAGCTGACTAGCATTGAGAGGAAATCTGAGATTCAGTATCATAACTCATACCACACTTTTTGGCCATCTAACCTTGACCAGAACACCAAAGGCAGAGGTGTGTCCATATTCATTAAGGATATGCACACCTCCAGGCTAGTTGCACAGCATAATGCATCCAAGGTTATCCAAGTGCAACTAACGCTGGGCAAAACTGCAATCTAAATTGTAGCTTGCTACAGATCCCCCACCATGCCCCAGGATTCCCACTCCTCTTTTCTTGATATACTGGAAAATATTTGGGTTCAAGCACCCTAATAATGGGCAATTTCAACTACCCCACCATTAACTGGGAAAACTACTCATGTACCAACTCCTTCGCTCATCGTTTCCTGGAATTCATAAATTCCAATGCCCTGGATCAACTTATCTACACCCCCACTAGGGGCAACAATATCCTAGACCTAGTCATTACCAACATGAGTGACCGGTGTTACACACCTGAAGTCAACTCTTTGTTGGTCAAATCCGACCATAAGCTAATCAGCCTAGATATCTGCATCCTGCCCCCACCTCCATTAAGGAAACCATGGTAAAACATTTCTCCAAAGCCAACTTCATGCTTCTTAAGACAGAGGTGGTGAACTTCATGACACCCATGCAGACGGACAATACAGTTACAACTGCGGAATACTACACAAATGCATGAGTGCATGGATCGTGCTATCCCAAACTGAACCAAGATGCCATCCTCCAAAAAAAGGAAGCCAATCTGGTGGTCCTTGCCATAAACAAACTCTACTACAGAAGGAAGAAACTATTACAAAAGAGAGTAAAATCCCATGAGTGGAGGAGCTCCCTGGTCAACCTCAGAAAGAAGCTGAAATCCCGTATAAGATCCTCCAAAGCTAGCTACAAAAGCAAAATCACCACTGATTCTAAGGGCAACCAAAAAGCATTCTATAGATATGTCAATAATCTCAATGGCAACACCCAGATCTGCTCTGAGTTACAGCACAACGGCACAAAAATTGCAGAACCAACTGATATTGCCAACATCCTGGGAGATAGGTTCACTGCTAACTTTATCCCCCCTCTCACCCCCTAAAGGGCCCATATCTTATACAGGAAGAATGCAGAGTCCCTGTATTCACATCTATGCAGGTAAAAGCTGTACTCTCTAAAGCCAAAAACACAGCATCCATGGGACTGGATAACATCCCAGGGTGCATTTTACATGAACTTCAGAATGAACTGTCTCCCCACCTAAGCACGATATTCAATCATAGTTTCACATCAGGCTTTGTGCCCACTGAATGGTGCACAGCAACAGTTATCCCACTCCACAAAGGGGGAACCTCCACCGATCCTGGTAACAATCGCCCTATTAGCTTGACAAGCCTAGTCTGCAAGGCCATGGAACGTATCATCATGGAACTCTTAAATAAAGACATTGTTAACCTCCAAACTCTGTACCCCACCCAGTTCGGGTTTGTGAAAGGCAGATTATGCCTTCTGAATCTGATTGACTTCTTTGAGGCAGTCACTAAAGCTGTAGACGAGGTTAAGGTGGTTCACACAGCCTATCTTGACCTTGCCAAGGCTTTTGACTCCATTCTCCATTCTGGAAGTATAGCTAAACTCACTAAACTAGATATAAATCCCTACATCACAAGATGGGTTGCCAACTGGCTCACTGACAGAACCCACACTGTAAAAGTTGCAGACTCCAAATCTGACTTCAAACCAGTGACAAGTGGAGTACCACAGGGTTCAGTCCTGGGACCTCTCCTGTTTGGTATCTACTTCTCTAAAGTACAGGCTAACACAGAAGGCCTCTGGCTAACAAAGTTCACAGATGACTGAAAACTAGAAGCCATAGTCAAGTCCCCAAATGATGTGGACATCCTACAGAAGGGCCTCACTGAGACAGATGCCTGGTGTCGGAGGCATGGCCTCAAGCTCAATGCCAAAAAGTGCATTGTCATCCCCTTTGGCAAAAACTCTGCACCCATGAACTACCACATAAATCGCAGTCTACTTAATGCCGAATGTGTGATAAGAGACCTTGGGACCCAGGTGGATAGTAGTCTCTCCTTTGATAATCACATCGCTACAGTAGTCAGGAAATCCTTCTATGTGGCACACCTCATCAAAAAAGGGTTCTCATCCAGGAAAAAAGAGGTCATTGTTCCCCTCTGCTCAGCACTCATTAGACCCATTATAGAGTACAACGCCCCTTTTGGAATGTACCTCACAAGACATCTGCAGCAGCTGGAAAGGCCACAGAAGTACCTCACAAAGAGGATTACTGGCCTCAAACAGATGCCCTACACTGACCGTCTCAAAAAACTCTAGCTTTGCTCTGTAGCATATTGCCTACTCCGAGGAGATCTCTGCCTAATATATAAAGCTATGTTAAACCCAGAGCTGTTGGACATGCTACACCTAAAGAAATCCCAATCCCTCTGAGCTACATGTTCTAGGGACCTAAACCTTGTCACCACAATAAACAGGACACGCTGGAGGGATAGATTTTTGTCCCAGAGACTTCCTATACTCTGGAACAAGCTACCCATCTATGTCAAGCAAAGTTCCTCATTAGCACTCTTCAAGAAAAATCTTGATGAGTGGATAGGAAATAGGAAATATACCCTGGGGATTACTTCTGTGGCTCTGCTCAACAGGGGCACGGGAAATTAACTTTCTTGGGTGGCGTAAGCCAGGGAACCTTGTTGGCTAGGCTTACTTAGGCCCTTGGGCTGATAGCCTAGTACCTACCTAGGAAACTATGAACCTATTCCCCTCATTTTTATAGGATTGCCTGCTAATGCATAGTTATATGTCCCAAACTGAGCCTCCCCCCCCTTTGCAACCACTGTTCACTGGCCATGTTGTCTTCTGCCTGCCATTGAGTATAATGGCAAAATAGTGATTTTTGGTTAGAATGCTTATTTCAGGTTATTTTTTATATTTTCAACCCGATCCTGTTTGCACACTGCTGCTCTACGCTTAAACAGCCGAAATCGGCTAAAAAAATAAAAGTTTTTTTTTTCAACTGTTTTCCATGCCATTGGCCATATATTTGGCCACTGGTATGGTTTCCACATAATATACACATTTTATTTGGAGCTGTCATGGCTCCATTTTGTAATTTGCAGAAATGTACTCGGTTACTAACTGAGTACATTTCTGCACACTACACTAGTCCTGCATGGTCGGCTGACAGCTTCCTGGATCGCAAATTCACCTCATTTGCATGGTTTTCACCTGCAAATGGGGTAATTTGCATACAGGAGCTGTGTCCTTGCAGGAATAGTGCAGAAGCACCTGTGCCCATCCCTGCAGCTTATTCCTGTATCGCACGGTGGCCATATTGCCTTCAGTAGCTCCTGCACTGTACCTGCACACCGTGCAGGGCTTGCTGAATCTGGGGGAGTAAAAATTACATTTGTAATATTTTGTAAACAACTTTCAATATCTCATCAACTACTCAAGTTGCACACATACTGTCAGCAGCATTTTATTCATCTATCTGAGAGCTTTCATATAAGGCTAAGGAGTTCTGTCTGTGTTCCTTGGTTTTTTGAGATATTTAGAAAAATGTGAAAATTATAAATATATAAATTAATATCATAAAAACAAAACTTATTATTGCTTTACCTGCACTAGACAGAGGTCAAATATTAATGCAGTTTAGTTTGCCATTGTGTAACCTTTAAGATGAAATCTTTTAAAACCTTGTACATACAATGATTTTGGAATTATTGATGCAAATATGAACAAGCAATATTTGATGCCTAGAGGCATCAGTAGGAGTTAACTGTAGATGGAAAAATTATTACTAGTATACATAGAAAATTTGGGGATGATGGTCATTTTCTGGATGGACGTAGTTGCCATCCAACTCATATTTTGAATTCTCTGCCTTATGGTGAGTTATTAAGAGTTAGTAGGTTGTGTAATGAACCTGCTACTTTAGAAAAAGAAATTATTAATCCTTGTCGGATGTTTTAAAATAGCGGATATACGTTGGAAGTTATTAAAAATGCCTTAGAGAAGTTATGTTCTCCAGAGATGGATAAAAGAAATAGTAGTGAGTATAATAATAATACACTGCAGAGAATAATAAATCAAGAAGGTAAGAAAATCTATTTTGTTACTTCTTATAATATACTTTCTGATGAGATTATAGCTATTATAAAATATTATTGGTCTTTCCTGGTGAAGGGAAGACATAAATTAAATAATATATGGCATGTGCCCTTGATTTATTTTAAGAGGCTGTAATTTAAAAGATATGTTAGTACATGCAACTTTTTCTTTACCTGATTTAAATATGGGGAATGAAGTTGCTAGGTTAGGTACTTGGGCATGTGGAAATTGTTCAGTTTGCCCATATGTAACCAGATATTTTGATAAAATTAATGGTATAAAATTTAGACCGGTTACAGAATTTACTTGTAATGCAGTAGGTATTGTTTATGCCCTTAAATGTCCCTGCAACCTTTTTTATATAGGTGAGAGTAAGAGGTAATTTAAGGTTAGATTGCAAGAACACATTCGAGATGTTAAAAATAATAAAATAGAAAGTCCAATTGCCTCTCATTTTAATTCTGTACATGGGGGAGTTTATTCAGAACTGAGAGGCTGTGTTCTTGAACAAGTTAAAGCAACAATTACAACTTGTTTAAAAAACAAGTTACTGTTTAAAGAAGCAGTTTTTTATTTTGAAGTATAACACTTTAACACCTGGTGGATTAAATCAGGAATGTAATTGGAAATATTTATTGTAAAGAGTTAATGGCATTAGATTGTTTAATTGTTTTATTTAATTGTAATTGGTGCACCTTTATAAGAGGTGCTTTTTTCTATTATTGTTATCTTCTGGAAGGCTTTTTTGCTGAGGCACTAGATAGGTTTTTTTGTGCTTTTAATAAAGGATTATTACTGGCTTTTGGGAGTGTGGTGTAATGGCTAAGGTGTTTGCCTTACAAACCCAAGGTGCAGGGTTTGAGTCTCACAAGGGATAGTTGGCTAGGCTTAAAATGGTTCACAAGGGCAGTTAGTGTAGTACTAAGCTATGAACTATAAAAAAAAAAAAAACTTTTGTTGTCTGGTTAACTGTAGATGCACCTGGAGACATCACTCGTACGTAATGAGTTAAGGAAAATTAAGTTAGCCAGTGTACATTCTCAAACTCAAGGAGGAGAGTTATGAACCCGCCTCCCTTCAGATTTTGCTATATGCAGGTCCTCATCAGAGAGTACAGTTTCTGTCCACACATATACCATAGTTTAGCATATCTTTATCAGGTCAAATCCAATTACCATGAGAGCATTATAAATACTCATTACATATAACCACATTTACTGATAAATATTCAAAATGTACTGATGATGTGAATGTTGGGTGATGATCTAGGATGCTGCATGTGGTGTGTGGGTGGGTTTTATGCTCTGCATCGGGGTGGGAAAATACTCATGTCAGTAAAAGCCTTTGGTGTAAGCATGAGTCCCTATTTTCACAGATATCTTTGGGTTGTGTGATTGTGTAGAAAGTCAAATTTGTTTGAGAAGATATTTTCTTTAATGTAGTTCTGCATTTAATGAAATTAGCTCTATAGAAAAAAGCAATACTTAGTCACAACTAGCATCATCCCTGTATATAAGGTAAAGGCTTTCTCATGTGAAGAATATTCAGTCCTTTGCTTAACTCAGTCACACTAGAACTTTTTAATTTTCCCATAATTTGACTGGTATAAGTGAGTCACACCAGACAGTAAGTGGAAAATTTAAAATTCCCTGTCCCATTTGAACTCCCTCACCCTTTGTTATAATTTGCTTTTAGCCATTGCAGTAGTGCAGTGGTAAGTAATGCAGTCTCTCAGAAACTATTTTGTAGTTTGGTCCTCATCGAGGTGTCTTATGTTCAGAGTCTGTAAGTCCTCCCTGTGTCCATATAAGTTTTCACTCAGTGATCCCGGTATTTCTTTAAATAACCCATAGATGTCCTTGTAGTATGAGACTGAGTGTGTGTGTGTGTGTGTGTGTGTGTGTGTGTGTGTGTGTGTGTGTGTGTGTGTGTGTGTGTGTGTGTGTGTCTGTGTGTATATCATGCAATGGGTTGGCACCCTGTGCCCTTGTCCCACTGATTGCTTGGACAGGCTCTTGAACTCATGGCTATGCACTAGATTAGGTGTGTAATCAATGATTGAAGTAATGTTATATAAATGCCAAATATTGGTAGTGTCAGCAAAACTGTAATGTTATATACTATAGAATTAGTATGGTAATAGTATATGAACTTGTTAACAGTAAAGGTGTAATAATTTATATGATATATTTCAAATATTTTTGAAGGCTGAAATGGTAATCTGTACACATGATGCACCATTCTGTATTCATTTTACATATGCCACTTTTAATAAAAAGATAGAAGTGACTGAAATTATTAATAAAGTCATATTATATGTCAGTAAAATGAAGTTACAATGCATACTGTTATAGCATGGTAAGCAGTAACCTTTAATTGTGAGCTCTTTTGGCTTTTGTTTTGTAACATGGGGTTAAGACTAGATTAGGTGCATGATTGTACCTAAAGCTCAGAAATAGACAGACCCCAAGAAGTTTAAGAACATATAAAACCTGCCACCTCTCAGTTTGGTATAAAAGATATTATAAATCAAACATCTGCTGTTAGAAGGACATAGCACAGAAATACACTTCTGAATAGGTATGTATTGTCATTGAAAGAGACATGATCAAATATAAGACGTTTGTTGAAGCAATTAAAATGGTCCAAAGGGAATTAAAGACTGTCCTCTGACATCTGAAGTGCAAAATCTTGAAAAAGAAATGCATACAAAATTAAAAGTGGAAGGAGAAGAAGGGAAAATTAAAATAAAACAAAATAAGTACATTTTATAGGGGCATGTCAGATTTCAATACTGATAAAATATTACCTCTGGAAGCATGATTGACCTAAGAGGAGCAAGATTATAAGAAAGAGATGCAGAATATAGGAATTCAGGACTGTGTTTATGAAGTATGGTCATTAGGAAGTGATGGGAATCCAAGGCTTCCTATGTCATCTTTACTTTTCAGATGAAATACAAGTGTGAAATCTTGTAATTGCTTCCATTTGGACTAAATACATTAATTTTTACACACATTTCTTGAATCACACCAACAAGCAAGATTTCAACAAGGACAATAAGTCTTACAACAAATGGAACAAAATGACCCCTCAATAAACGTCCAGTGTTCTAATAGCAATAAAACGCTGGATAGCTAACAAATTATTGATAATGTTTTCAATATTGATTCTAATAAACTGTTGTCCTGTAGAGCTGCAGAGTTTGTTGGTGTAACACTCCAAATCGGTTGTGATGCTGCAGCTAATATGAAAAGACACTTAAACATTGCAAAAATGTAACTTTTGATTAAAAATATATATGTCTCTTTGTTACCTAGTTATCTTACAAGAATACCCAATTATGTTGGGATTAGCATTAGACTATGAACAAAGTGGTGAATATTTCAGGGGATTAATTGAGTGATACTAAACCGCAAGGTTTAGATCTGGATTAAAAGTATGTTTCTACTGCCTTGTCTTGGTTGCACAAGCTGAAATTGAATGTTTAAACTCGTAAGGAAATTAAACTTTTGCCACAATTTCAGTTGTTGTTCTTGTTTGTCTTTCGGCTTTTCCCGGTTAGGGGTCGCCACAATGGAATTCCGGTCCACTGATGATTGGCAGTTGTTTTTTATTTCAGTAATGATGTATATTGGCTGACAGTATATATTTTGAAGATGATTCTGAAAATGCAGTATTTTGTTTATGTCTTGACACTGGCATGTCAAATGATGGTCATTTATTAGATATGAAATGTACAATACATAAGAATATTTTTTAATATACAATATAGGAGTGATGTCATTAAAAAGTTTTCTCATCTAGTATTGATCATAACATTGGACAGTTCTTTAAAATGTTTTGCTAAACTAAAGAAAAAAGATTACATTTAATTTAAATCAAATACAATGACAGGCCTTACAAAATTTTAGAAAACACATATTATCACTAAAGCACCATAAAATGAGAAATGTCATATATTTTAAACATAACAATATTTATGGAAGTGTATGGAATGTTTTATTTATTTACTTATTTGTATTTGTTTACTGGGATCCTCTGAATGGGCAAAGTCCTATTTCAGCAGAGGCCCAGGAAGAAAAGCTCCATGTTAATAATAACTAGTTTACACAAGATTAGTGTCAGTCTACAATTAGTCAAGAAACACCTGCCAAAGATCTTCTAAGGAACTATTTTAATTCAAACCTAGTTCAGTGCTTTCATCTTTTCTACCATTTAATACTTCATTATTAAACATCAACATTTTAAAAAGTAAATCCAAACACAGTGACTAATGAAATGCATAATTATGTGTAACATGAACATTTTATTTCAATAATAAAACATTACTTAGTCACATAAAAAACTAAATACTAACAAGATTTTGATATAAAAAATGTTACCATGTCATGAATAAGACATAACAAATACCTGCAACACTAATAGTGTTACTATATTGCAGAGTTTGATCTTAATCTTAAAAAGATGTGAAAGCTGTCTTATCGTTAAGACCTGCAGGCCTCATTGCATGCAATTTCAGTTGGCCACTTTCACTCTTTATATTCAGTTATGTCCTGCCACAGCCCACCTCTTTCTTTGGAAGATGCCATCTCTAATAATTTACAAAAAAATCTTAAAGTCTTTTTTTTTTAAATAAGACATTACCATGAATATTTAAATAAATACATGATCACTATTTTTTTTTATATTATGGTAGTGTTCATAAATCCTGAATTCAAACTCCTTTCTGTTTTGCCAGTACAAAATGCTTCACAAGAGAAATATTTTACTAGGCAAACTATACAATTTGTCCCATAGTTGAAACTGCCAGGACATGGAATAGTTTTTGGAAAATGTGCTACTTCTATACTTGTACAGTTGTAAATAAGCCTAGACTGTGAACAATGCCCACATTTGAACATTTTATTGCAATTTTTTTCTAGTTCTTAATTTTGGATTCTAACAAAATAATGCTATTAACATTCTTTCTCCTTAAATTTTGTATCAAATTTGTGACAAAGCACTGCAGAAAAAGATGCATTGCAATGTTTCTTTAAAATATCTGTGATGCTGTTAGAATTAACTAAAGAAGAGAAATGAAAAAAAAAGCCTTGTTCAACTTTTCTTTAAATGAAACAGCTAAATATGGACACATTTCTGAATATAAACTGGAATTTCTTATTGCTAAAACTTTGATTTTAATATTGTCAGATAAGGCTGATGGATATCCACTTTGAAGTAACATATTAATTCTTCTTCTTTTCCAAGTTAGGGGTTGCCACAGCAGATCACTTGTCTGCTCATGACTGGCAATGGAGTTGTATGGTGTCAAGTTGCCAGCCTGGTGCCCAACCTTCCACAGAAGGTACACACATGCACGCACTCACACCTAGGGCCAATTTAGAGTGTCCAGTCCACCTACAGCATGTCTTTGGCAGGAAACCCATGCAACCACAGGGAGGATATGCAGACTCTACACAGAAGGCACCCTAGCCAAGGATCAAACTGGAAAACCTCTTGTTGTGAGACAACAGCGCTAACCACTGCGCCACCATGACCACCCTTTCAAGCAATATATTAATAAGGATCTGTATTTCTAAATAAATAAATTGGAATTGTTCAAGTAATATATTAATAAGGATATGTATTTCTAAATAAATTGGAATCTAAAGAAATAAGTCTTGAAACAAGGGCCATCTCTCCCTTGAAAAGATTGTACCTCTGATGTGAGGAGTGTCAACTAGAATAATATAGATAACAGAAAAAGTAGGCTTTTAGTACACTAATGAGGAATTACTTCAAGCAGATTCTGAATAAAGGAAACTTCAGTGAAGCCATAACTCAGACACAACTTATAACGAAAGAAGAAGAGGAGCCCATCCTGGAAAAAGTAAGAATAGTACTAAGGAAAATGAAGTCAGGAAAAGCAGCAGGCCTAGACAGGGTCAGAGCGGATATATGATCAAGCTGTTGGTTGATTTAGGGGAGAAGTAGCTCCTTGGGGTACTCATGGCAGTTTGGATAGAAAGGTATATCCTAGATCCTGGGAGCACTCATGGCAGTTTGGATAGAAAGGTTTAACCCAGATTTATTTATTTATTTATTTATTGCAGTTGGTTTACCAGGATAGTCCATTGGGCTGTAAAGAACCCGTTTTCAATGGAGTCCTGGGGAGAAAAGCTCCAAAAAACAAAATATACATTCAACATTTGTTAGTGACAATGTAGGTACAGACAGTTATTAATAGTATGAAGGCAGACTAAGAGTAAAACTTATCAATTATGGAATATCAGTAATAACAGTAAATACTATGAGAAGAGACATACTAGTTAGTAGAACAAATGTAAACATTAATACAGATTAGAGAACAAACAAAGTAAACTAATTAAAGTAAGATATTGTACAGAACGATATTAGGTAATGTTAGTTATGAAGGGTGGGAGCAAGAGCATTCCCACTGTGATGCTAGATGTAAGAAAAGAGACTTTTTGAAGGTAGAGTGGTTCGAGGTGGTGCGGATGAGTGGAGGTAGGGAGTTCCAGAGACGAGCGAGGCTGAAGGAAAGAAGGTTTTTGCCTGGGGGATGAGTAGGTTTGTGCACTTCTAGTAGATTTTGATTATTTGACCTTAGAACTCTGTTAGGTAGGTGAATTTTAAAGGCAGAGGAAAGGGAGGGACAGAGGGAGGGGTTTAGAATAAGCTTATGGGCTAGAGTTAGTTGAGTATAAGTTAGTTGATTGGGAAGTTCTAGCCATCTTAGTTTATGGAGGGATAAACAGTGGTGAGTGGAGGACTTATGGCTGGTGGCTTAATTTTGCGATTTTGTTATAGCAGGAGCTGAGCTGTTTTTTAATAAGGGACTGGAGATTAGTTAGTAGTGGGGCGCCATAGAGAAGGGAGGGGATAAGGAAGGAAGTAGAGAGGGTAATTTTAGTAGCAGCTGTGAGGTAGGCATTCTGTCTATAGAGCATGCCAAGTTTTTGATGAGTTTTTTTGATGTTTATTTGCAGGTGGGAGTTAAATTTAAGTTGGTTGTCTATTAGGACCCCAAGTAGTTTGGTCTCTGACACTATTTCAAGAGGTGAGTTGTTTTGACTAGTAACTAAGAATGTATTCATGTTGGGAGGGGTGGTTTTAGAAGGAGTAAATAACATTAGTTTGGTCTTGGTAGCATTGAGAGCTAGATGATTACTTAGCATCCATTGCTCTGTGGAAGAGAAGGCATCTTGAGTGAGTTTTTGTAGTGTAGTGATCAAAGAGGCAGAACAGATGATAGTAGAATCATCTGCGTATTGGATGATGCTGGAGAGTGGGATTGATTTGTGGAAGTCGTTAATAAAAATATTGAAGAGAAGAGGACCCAGTATGGAGCCTTTTGGGACTCCTGTAGGGGGTACTAAGGAAAGAGGAGGTGGCTTTTTTCCATTTTACAGCTTGATTTCTGTTAGATAGGTAACTAGAGAGCCAGTTCAAAGAGGAGGAAGATAGGTAAAGTTTGGAGAGTTTAGTTAAGAGCAGGCTGTGTGAGATAGTATCGAAGGCTTTGGAGAGGTCAAGAAGTAAGGTGGAAACAATTTGTCCAGAGTCACGGACTTTGTTTACAATTTCAAGGAAGGAGAGGAGGGCAGTCATAGTGCTATGATTGGGTCTGAAACCGTGCTGTGTGGAAGTTATAAGATGGTTGTCTAGGAGGTGAGGAAGGAGTTGAAGTTGGACACATTTTTCTAGGATTTTTGAAATGGGGGACAGGATGGCTATGGGACGGAAATTAGTAATGTTATTATTGTTACCACCTTTGTGTAGAGGTATAATAAAGGCTTGTTTCCAGATTTGGGGAACTGTACATTCTTGTAGTGAGCGGTTTATTAAGATGCTAATGGGGTAGGCAAGAGTATCAGCAGCTATACTGAGAAAGTAAGAAGGGATATTATCAGGAGCATTGGTACATGGTTTCAGTTTCTGAAGGAGTTTCTTTATAGTAGATGTAGGTATGGGATTTAATGAGAAGAGGTTGCAGTCAGGAGGGGGGGAGTTAGGGGGTGGTGGAGATGAGGATAGAGTTTGTGTGGAAGAGGGGGTAGAGGAGTTAGTGGGTGCGGAGTAGGGTGAAGAAGTAGAGAGAGTGGGGGTGGGTGGGGGGGTATTGGATAGCAGGGAGGTGTTGGAGAATGAGGAGGTCAATTTGGAGATAGAGTCAATAAAGAAAGAGTTAAATTGGGTGGCTAAATCAAGTTCAGGAGCGTTTGGGTCAGGGGTAGGAGTATCTGGTTTACTAGGGTGGAGGAGAGTAGAGATCCCTTTCCAGAATTTTTGAGGGTTGTTTTTATTATGGTTTTGGAGTGTATGGAAGTAGTTTTGACGATCAAAAGTAATGAGTTTTTTTACTTTATTTCGGAGCATTTTATATTCGTTATGGAGTGGTGCTATCTTATGTTTTTGGTAGCGTGCCCAGACTTTGTCTCTCTGTCTCATGGTAGCAAGAGTACATTTGGAGAGCCATGGGGCTGATTTAGTTTTAATTCTCTTTGCCCCTAAGGGAGCTTGGGAGTCTAGTAATTTTAAGAATGTTGAGTTGAAGTATGAGACTGCATTGTTTAGAGGTAGAGTTTTTAAACAATTCCAATTAATTGCTTGTAATGAGTTTGAAAAGGTTATTGGGTTAAAGTTTTTTTGGTCACGGATAGTAATATAGTTATGGGTTCGTTGAAGGATAGTGGGAAGCCGGTGGGTAAAGGTGGGTATGTGGTCACCAAGTGGGTCAGGAAGAGTGCCACTATTGGTGAAATAGTGAGGATGGGAGACTAGAATCCAATCTAATATACTCCCATTGGAGGAGGTTTTGGCAGGGTGAGTTACTAAAGTGATTAGTTGTGAGAAATTATAGAGGTTGATGTTAATGGGGTTTGTAGGAGACTGGATAAGGGCCCAGTTAATGTTAACATCTCCTAGAATTATGGTTTCATTATTAATGTTACTGGATAGCCAGGAAAGGATAAGTTCGAGTGTGGGGATATTATCGCCTGGGGGGATATAAAGGGAAGCTATGCATATGTGTTTGTAATTATTGATTTGTAGTAGGGTAAGGAGAAGTTTGGCGTTGTTGAAGTGTGGAATAGGTTTATTGTAGGGAGTAACTACTAGGGAGGAAGAATATAGAAGGGCTACTCCTCCGCCTTTTTTGTGAGGTCTGTCTTTTCTTATGATGGAGTAGTTTGGAGGAACTATTTCAGAGTCTTTAATGTGCGGTCTTAGCCAGGTTTCAGAAATGGTCAGGATGTCAGGTTTATTGTGTGTGAGCCAAGCGTGAAGGTTTGGGACTTTGTTTACTATGCTTTGGGAATTTAAGGAAGTGAATAATAGGGATTTATTTATGGCGGTTGTGGTGGTGGGGCCTGGATTAGGATGGATGTCTCCAGATATGAGGGCACTAATCAGATATAGCATGGAGTAGTTTAGGTGAGTAGTTAGCAGGGAGATGAGATTGGGTTCTTTTGTAAATTGGAGGGCTTTGCTAGTAATTATGGTGATAGGATAAGTATGATAGGAAATAAGTTTGTGTTGAATAAGGAGGAGGTTTTCTGAGGGGTATAAATGGGGGGAAATAAGAGAGTATGAATGAGAAAAAGGTGAGCTGTGAGGGTTAGTTATGTGAAAGGGTTGGAAGTGGGTGAGCATTGTGGGCTGGGAAAGATGGTAGAAAGAAGATAAGGTGAGGAGTAGTAACAGTGAAAAGAAGAGGAAGGAGTGTTTAGAGAGCATGTTGGGAAAGAGTTAATAGTGTAGTAGTATAAAAATAGAGAAGTAAGGTATGTAGGAAATAGTGTGTATATAGGAACTGGATGTTATCCAGGTAGTAGCTAGTGTATGGAGAGTTGCAATTAGGTTGGAGGGGGTGTGGTTTGGGAGTGGGAATAGAGTGGGATTGGTTATGTAAGTTAATAATGGGGAGTTGACTGTAAGTTGGTTGTGGCGGGAAAAAAGGAGAGTGTGTTTTGTAAGTGGGATAGTGATTGGATAAGTGAAGCAGTGGGTGTGGTTTTTGCAGGAATAAGTGTAGATGTACTGGGGGCGGGTGGGAAATGGGGGCAGGGTAGGGAAGCGGAGTGAGCCCGCAGGGCGAACGGAGCGGGTAGAGCCCAGAGAGCAGAAGAGGAGCGAGAGACTATCAGTGGAGCAGTAGTTGTGAAGTGTAAGTAATAGAAGGGTAAGTGGTGGTGGCCTAGATAAGGTGGGATGAGTGGGCTAAGGTATAGGTGAAGAGAGAGGGACAGAGATGTGTAAGCTGTGGAGCAAAAAGGAGAAAAATATTAAAATAAGTTATATTTCTATTTTAAGCTTGTATGTTTAAATTTTGAATTCAGTGGAGAGGTTTGGGTAGAATTTAGACTTATTTCAATGGAAAAGGGGGTGCCCTGTAGTGGACTATGCAGAAAGCAATGGCTCACCAGGGCATGCTAGGGCTGATAAGACAGGGGAAGAGGGGAGCAACAGAACAAAGAGCTGAGAGAGGTATGGAGGACAAAAAACAGTGGAGGGGTTAGGCTGCTGGCACTCCTGACAGGGAATGTATTACTACAGCTAGCAGAGTAAGAGTACAGAATTCTGGTTTAGCAGAAGTACATACTTTCTTCAGTTCTTTATAAAGTCACTAGGTACACTTTTCCTCAAAAAGGGAGTTGAAGCAGCAGGGAGTATTGCTTTGGCAATGGGGAGTTCAGCTTGGTTAGGTCCAATTATTCACCCAGGCAGAGACACAGGGGAAAGATTCAGAGCAAGAAAGCTGGAGGACAGAAAAAGACAAAGTAAAAAACAATGTTCATTAGTAGCAAGTTAATATACAGTTTATCTTCTACTAGTGCTTAAAGTAAGGTGGTAGCTAGTGGGAAGGAAAATAAGACTAAACAGATCTACAGTTGTTAGCAGGGTGGATAAGGCAGAGTACATGTACAGCAAATATATCAGAGTACATATAACAATGTAGTCCACAATCAGTTAATGAGTTCCCATATGCATTGGCTCATGTGTAATTAATAGTAGGGTAACACTAATAACATGTAGAATGTGAGCGCTATAGCTTCTGAGTAAGACTTATCATTTTAAAGATAGAGCGTTACTCCAGCTCTTTACCGTTATGGAAAATGGAATAATCAGTACAATTCTAACACAATATGGAGGCCTTAACTGGTTAAACAAAACGATAATATATGCTTGAGACGCTGACGCTAAATTTAGCTTAAGTAGAAAGGCAGCGAATATCTTGGAAGGTAGTCGCTATCAAAACCTATTAGCAGTTCATCTCATAGCATGCGAGTAAAGTGAGATAAGCAAGCAGCCAAGATAGCGCTTACCTGGGAAGGCAATCGCTATCAACATTTAAAAGTTATCTTTACAGCCTTTGTAGGACAGTGGAATAATAGAGCGACAAGATAGCGTATAACTGATAGGGCAGTCGCTAATTATAAATATAGCATTACATCCTTCGTGTTGGTGTGAAAGAAGATAAACAAGCAGCTAAGATAGCGCTTACCTGGGAAGGCAGTCGCTATCAGAAAGTTTAGTAGTTACACATAACAGCCTTCATGTAAAGGTAAAATAGTGAAAGCAACAATTTAACTGTGGTAATGCAAGATACTCATTTGCCGACAGCAAGACAAGGCAAAAACAATTTAAAGGATAAAGGCAGTCGCAACCTAAAGTTTAGTAGTTACACATAACAGCCTTCACTTGAAGTAAAATAGTGAAAGCGACAATTAAACTGTAGCAATGCAAGATATTCGTTTGTCGACAACGGCACAGGCAAAATAATTCATAAGATAAAGGCTAGACACTCATGTGCGGGCAACAGGACAAGGCAAAACAGTATAAACACAGCAGGATAAATTATTCTATGGAGTTCAGAGGAGATTTTACAATAAAAAGCAGTAATTCACATAAATACAATCTCTACTTACATAGGAAACACACTCACAGCCGAGGATGCACAGCAGCCAGAACGGGCAAGTTAAAGATGGCGCCTAGGAGTAAGGAGTGAATTTATCATTTCGTGGGGAAGGATGGGACAGGGGGAGGAGGAGGAGGAGTAGGATACTGGCGGGAACAGAGAGGACGAGTGAATTAAATAGGAGGGGGGGTGATGTCTGGAAATGGAACAGACCAGGGAGTAAAGAGGGAGCTGAGGACAGAGACTAGGAAAAGGGAAAGAGTGAGAAAGGGCAGGATATGTAAGTAGATGAGAGAGAGAGAGAGAGAGAGAGAGGGGGGGGGGTACACAATGGAGATGGAAAGGTGGTAGAAGAGCACAGATATTGTAGGAGGGAAAGAGATAAAAGATAAGAGGGAGAGAGAAGGGGATAAGGAAGAAAGAGTACAGAGTAGATACAGGGATGATGTGCCCAGAGAGCAGAAGAGGAGCGAGAGACTATAAGTGGAGCAGTAGTTGTGAAGTGTAAGTAATAGAAGGGTAAGTGGTGGTGGCCTAGATAAGGAGGGACGAGTGGGCTAAGGTATAGGTGAAGAGAGAGGGACAGAGATGTGTAAGCTGTGGAGCAGAAAGGAGAAAAATATTAAAATAAGTTATATTTCTACTTTAAGTTTGTATGTTTAAATTTTGAATTCAGTGGAGAGGTTTGGGTAGAATTTAGACTTATTTCAATGGAAAAGGGGGTGCCCTGTAGTGGACTATGCAGAAAGCAATGGCTCACCAGGGCATGCTAGGGCTGATAAGACAAGGGAAGAGGGGAGTAACAGAACAAAGAGCTGAGAGAGGTATGGAGGACAAAAAACAGTGGAGGGGTTAGGCTGCTGGCACTCCTGACAGGGAATGTATTACTACAGCTAGCAGAGTAAGAGTACAGAATTCTGGTTTAGCAGAAGTACATACTTTCTTCAGTTCTTTATAAAGTCACTAGGTACACTTTTCCTCAAAAAGGGAGTTGAAGCAGCAGGGAGTATTGCTTTGGCAATGGGGAGTTCAGCTTGGTTAGGTTCAATTATTCACCCAGGTAGAGACACAGGGGAAAGATTCAGAGCAAGAAAGCTGGAGGACAGAAAAAGACAAAGTAAAAAACAATGTTCATTAGTAGCAAGTTAATATACAGTTTATCTTCTACTAGTGCTTAAAGTAAGGTGGTAGCTAGTGGGAAGGAAAATAAGACTAAACAGATCTACAGTTGTTAGCAGGGTGGATAAGGCAGAGTACGTGTACAGCAAATATATCAGAGTACATATAACAATGTAGTCCACAATCAGTTAATGAGTTCCCATATGCATTGGCTCATGTGTAATTAATAGTAGGGTAACACTAATAACATGTAGAATGTGAGCGCTATAGCTTCTGAGTAAGACTTATCATTTTAAAGATAGAGCGTTACTCCAGCTCTTTACAGTTATGGACAATGGAATAATCAGTACAATTCTAACACAATATGGAGGCCTTAACTGGTTAAACAAAACGATAATATATGCTTGAGACGCTGACGCTAAATTTAGCTTAAGTAGAAAGGCAGCGAATATCTTGGAAGGTAGTCGCTATCAAAACCTATTAGCAGTTCATCTCATAGCATGCGAGTAAAGTGAGATAAGCAAGCAGCCAAGATAGCGCTTACCTGGGAAGGCAATCGCTATCAACATTTAAAAGTTATCTTTACAGCCTTTGTAGGACAGTGGAATAATAGAGCGACAAGATAGCGTATAACTGATAGGGCAGTCGCTAATTATAAATATAGCATTACATCCTTCATGTTGGTGTGAAAGAAGATAAACAAGCAGCTAAGATAGCGCTTACCTGGGAAGGCAGTCGCTATCAGAAAGTTTAGTAGTTACACATAACAGCCTTCATGTAAAGGTAAAATAGTGAAAGCAACAATTTAACTGTGGTAATGCAAGATACTCATTTGCCGACAGCAAGACAAGGCAAAACAATTTAAAGGATAAAGGCAGTCGCAACCTAAAGTTTAGTAGTTACACATAACAGCCTTCACTTGAAGTAAAATAGTGAAAGCGACAATTAAACTGTAGCAATGCAAGATATTCGTTTGTCGACAACGGCACAGGCAAAATAATTCATAAGATAAAGGCTAGACACTCATGTGCGGGCAACAGGACAAGGCAAAACAGTATAAACACAGCAGGATAAATTATTCTATGGAGTTCAGAGGAGATTTTACAATAAAAAGCAGTAACTCACATAAATACAATCTCTACTTACATAGGAAACACACTCACAGCCGAGGATGCACAGCAGCCAGAACGGGCAAGTTAAAGATAGCGCCTAGGAGTAAGGAGTGAATTTATCATTTCGTGGGGAAGGATGGGACAGGGGGAGGAGGAGGAGTAGGATACTGGCGGGAACAGAGAGGATGAGTGAATTAAATAGGAGGGGGGGTGATGTCTGGAAATGGAACAGACCAGGGAGTAAAGAGGGAGCTGAGGACAGAGACTAGGAAAAGGGAAAGAGTGAGAAAGGGCAGGATATGTAAGTAGATGAGAGAGAGAGAGAGAGAGAGAGAGAGAGAGAGGTACACAATGGAGATGGAAAGGTGGTAGAAGAGCACAGATATTGTAGGAGGGAAAGAGATAAAAGATAAGAGGGAGAGAGAAGGGGATAAGGAAGAAAGAGTACAGAGTAGATACAGGGTTGATGTGCCCAGAGAGCAGAAGAGGAGCGAGAGACTATCAGTGGAGCAGTAATTGTGAAGTGTAAGTAATAGAAGGGTAAGTGGTGGTGGCCTAGATAAGGTGGGACGAGTGGGCTAAGGTATAGGTGAAGAGAGAGGGACAGAGATGTGTAAGCTGTGGAGCAGAAAGGAGAAAAATATTAAAATAAGTTATATTTCTACTTTAAGTTTGTATGTTTAAATTTTGAATTCAGTGGAGAGGTTTGGGTAGAATTTAGACTTATTTCAATGGAAGAGGGGGTGCCCTGTAGTGGACTATGCAGAAAGCAATGGCTCACCAGGGCATGCTAGGGCTGATAAGACAGGGGAAGAGGGGAGCAACAGAACAAAGAGCTGAGAGAGGTATGGAGGACAAAAAACAGTGGAGGGGTTAGGCTGCTGGCACTCCTGACAGGGAATGTATTACTACAGCTAGCAGAGTAAGAGTACAGAATTCTGGTTTAGCAGAAGTACATACTTTCTTCAGTTCTTTATAAAGTCACTAGGTACACTTTTCCTCAAAAAGGGAGTTGAAGCAGCAGGGAGTATTGCTTTGGCAATGGGGAGTTCAGCTTGGTTAGGTCCAATTATTCACCCAGGCAGAAACACAGGGGAAAGATTCAGAGCAAGAAAGCTGGAGGACAGAAAAAGACAAAGTAAAAAACAATGTTCATTAGTAGCAAGTTAATATACAGTTTATCTTCTACTAGTGCTTAAAGTAAGGTGGTAGCTAGTGGGAAGGAAAATAAGACTAAACAGATCTACAGTTGTTAGCAGGGTGGATAAGGCAGAGTACGTGTACAGCAAATATATCAGAGTACATATAACAATGTAGTCCACAATCAGTTAATGAGTTCCCATATGCATTGGCTCATGTGTAATTAATAGTAGGGTAACACTAATAACATGTAGAATGTGAGCGCTATAGCTTCTGAGTAAGACTTATCATTTTAAAGATAGAGCGTTACTCCAGCTCTTTACCGTTATGGAAAATGGAATAATCAGTACAATTCTAACACAATATGGAGGCCTTAACTGGTTAAACAAAACGATAATATATGCTTGAGACGCTGATGCTAAATTTAGCTTAAGTAGAAAGGCAGCGAATATCTTGGAAGGTAGTCGCTATCAAAACCTATTAGCAGTTCATCTCATAGCATGCGAGTAAAGTGAGATAAGCAAGCAGCCAAGATAGAGCTTACCTGGGAAGGCAATCGCTATCAACATTTAAAAGTTATCTTTACAGCCTTGGTAGGACAGTGGAATAATAGAGCGACAAGATAGCGTATAACTGATAGGGCAGTCGCTAATTATAAATATAGCATTACATCCTTCGTGTTGGTATGAAAGAAGATAAACAAGCAGCTAAGATAGCGCTTACCTGGGAAGGCAGTCGCTATCAGAAAGTTTAGTAGTTACACATAACAGCCTTCATGTAAAGGTAAAATAGTGAAAGCAACAATTTAACTGTGGTAATGCAAGATACTCATTTGCCGACAGCAAGACAAGGCAAAAACAATTTAAAGGATAAAGGCAGTCACAACCTAAAGTTTAGTAGTTACACATAACAGCCTTCACTTGAAGTAAAATAGTGAAAGCGACAATTAAACTGTAGCAATGCAAGATATTCGTTTGTCGACAACGGCACAGGCAAAATAATTCATAAGATAAAGGCTAGACACTCATGTGCGGGCAACAGGACAAGGCAAAACAGTATAAACACAGCAGGATAAATTATTCTATGGAGTTCAGAGGAGATTTTACAATAAAAAGCAGTAACTCACATAAATACAATCTCTACTTACATAGGAAACACACTCACAGCCGAGGATGCACAGCAGCCAGAACGGGCAAGTTAAAGATGGTGCCTAGGAGTAAGGAGTGAATTTATCATTTTGTGGGGAAGAATGGGACAGGGGGAGGAGGAGGAGTAGGATACTGGCGGGAACAGAGAGGACGAGTGAATTAAATAGGAGGGGGGGTGATGTCTGGAAATGGAACAGACCAGGGAGTAAAGAGGGAGCTGAGGACAGAGACTAGGAAAAGGGAAAGAGTGAGAAAGGGCAGGATATGTAAGTAGATGAGAGAGAGAGAGAGAGAGAGAGAGAGAGGTACACAATGGAGATGGAAAGGTGGTAGAAGAGCGCAGATATTGTAGGAGGGAAAGAGATAAAAGATAAGAGGGAGAGAGAAGGGGGATAAGGAAGAAAGAGTACAGAGTAGCTACAGGGTTGATGTGCCCAGAGAGCAGAAGAGGAGCGAGAGACTATCAGTGGAGCAGTAGTTGTGAAGTGTAAGTAATAGAAGGGTAAGTGGTGGTGGCCTAGATAAGGTGGGACGAGTGGGCTAAGGTATAGGTGAAGAGAGAGGGACAGAGATGTGTAAGCTGTGGAGCAGAAAGGAGAAAAATATTAAAATAAGTTATATTTCTACTTTAAGTTTGTATGTTTAAATTTTGAATTCAGTGGAGAGGTTTGGGTAGAATTTAGACTTATTTCAATGGAAAAGGGGGTGCCCTGTAGTGGACTATGCAGAAAGCAATGGCTCACCAGGGCATGCTAGGGCTGATAAGACAGGGGAAGAGGGGAGCAACAGAACAAAGAGCTGAGAGAGGTATGGAGGACAAAAAACAGTGGAGGGGTTAGGCTGCTGGCACTCCTGACAGGGAATGTATTACTACAGCTAGCAGAGTAAGAGTACAGAATTCTGGTTTAGCAGAAGTACATACTTTCTTCAGTTCTTTATAAAGTCACTAGGTACACTTTTCCTCAAAAAGGGAGTTGAAGCAGCAGGGAGTATTGCTTTGGCAATGGGGAGTTCAGCTTGGTTAGGTCCAATTATTCACCCAGGCAGAGACACAGGGGAAAGATTCAGAGCAAGAAAGATAGGAAACACACTCACAGCCGAGGATGCACAGCAGCCAGAACGGGCAAGTTAAAGATCCTGGTGCTATTCATGGCAGTTTGATAGAAAGGTTTATCCCGGATCATGGGAGTATGCATGGCAATTTGGATAGAAAAGTTTATCCCAGATGACTGGAGAAAAAGCATACTAGTGCCAGTGTACAAGAAGAAAAGATGACATTCACAATTGTGTACACTAAAGAGGCATCAAAATTCTGTCAAACTGCATGAAAGGTCTGGAGAAGGTGACTGATAAACTGATATGCAGATGGGAGATATGCAGCTAGGTTTCAGCTCAGGATACAGCACAATCAACCCAATGTTTGTAGTGAGATAGTTGAGAAGAAGCATTAAAATTACCCCCCCTGATAATTGGCCACTGATAGCATTTATTGCAACCTGAATGTGAAACTTATTACTGCAGGTCTTCTTGTTGATATGACAAGAGCTTTTGAAACAGTCAGCCATACCATTCTTCTCAACATACTCACACCAGTCAGTGTTGGAGCTAACACTATTTGCTGGTTTCAATGCTGTATAAAAGACAGAACATTCCAGTCCATAGCAATGTATCATTCTCCACTGCTGGCAATCTTAATACAGGTGTAACATCAATGTCTGTGCTAGGTCCTCTCCTCTTGCCTCCTCTCCTATCTGTTACTCTTACCTAGAATTATTAAATTTTAAATGAATAATGTGTGCAAATGATATGCTGTTCCTGGAATCCATTGCTAGCAACCATACCTCTCAACCTCTTAGTGCAAGAAATCTGGACAAAGCCAGAAAGAATGAGGGGACAAAGGCCCAAAAATAGGGACAGAATTTAAATATTGTTCCTATAAACTTAGAAAGTTGCTAGAATAAAAAGTTCTTGCATTGTTACATATTTTCTGTAGGATATAAAGTCTGAAATTCAAAGGTTTGTCTTTATTTAGTATTATTTAGTGACTTCAATATTCAACAATTTGCCAGAAAACCACAAATTTTATAAGGAACAGACCCAAAATATGAGGCAAAAATCTGGACATTCTGCTAAAATCTATACAGTTGAGAGGTATGCTAGCAGCTCTGACCTGCAAATCAAGATACTGGACAATTTCACTCAGTTATCCATTCAGTCTACTTCTAACAAACTACTAATTACCCCTAAGAAAACAAATGTCATGTTTTTTTTTTGTTGTTTTTTTTTTTTGCCTTGGCCAAGAAATTACATATTATCTCTTTGATTTTCTTAACAAGTCTTAATGGTGACATAATACCTAATATCACTGAACAGAGGTAACAAAGCCTAATATTTGACCATACCATTTCCTTTACCACACATAAAGTTTTGTAACTAATAAGGTCCTTGCTGAATTAAAACTATGTTATAAGATCAGTCACCTCCTTACACTCACTGCTTGCATGGCCATTGCTAAAATATTTGAATAATCAACCTGGAATATGGTCTTCCTTTTCTCTTTATCCATTTGACCCACAATGCTCACAGAATACAAACTGCTAAGAATAAAATCTATGATTCATTCTGTTAACAGATCCCCTGATGCACTATTGCAGTTTGCTAAACATTCTAATCATCTTTCTTTGGCTCACAAGGCTGGATTCCTTCTGTGTTCTGTAATTTACAAGGTTCTAAAGCACAGTCACTATCACACTCCCCTTCTTTAAGAATCAAGCTACTTTTGCAAAGCAATCCAATATACTCAATTTTCCTCTCTAGTATACCCTCAAATTAAAATTTCTGTAGTTGAAAGTGGCTTCTCTAGACCTGTAATCACCTGCCTACAGACAGAAAAATCTAGAAATCATTAAAAGCTTCAAAGAAGCATTTAAAGAGCACCTCTTTACTTAGTCTACCTGCAATTGCTACCTTGGCAATGGTTACATAAAATATCATCCCATGTCATGAAAAATAGAACATATTTAAGAAACTTTTCTCAGCCTCTTAATGAAAAAAAAAAGGAAAATATCCAAAACAAGAAAAAGCTGAATGGAGTAAATAACCAAGAGCACTGTACCAAAAATAAAAATCCAACAGTTTTTTTCCACCACGATAAGAGTTCTGATATGAAAGTTCAAACCATGTAGGAGACTGAAGGGCACTACAGTGGTGGGTGGAGCACAATGTACTAGTAGCAAACATAACAATTTTCTTGTAGCATGCTTCAAGTTTTTCTTTTAATGAAGTTTGTACATTGGTAAGAATTGAGGCTCCATGCAGTAAGTGAGGGTAGAAGATAGGTGGTGGCAAAGGAAGTTTTGTTGGCTTGATTTAAAAAGTGTTTATGCCCGTAAATCATTTTAAGATGTTCCAGTTAATTTATTTTAAAATAGAACCAAAGGTTTCCTTGTCAAATTTGGCCATATTTCTTACCAAGATAAAGTGAATTTTCAAGTGTACAGTTTGGGTGTGTTATGGTAAATGTAAGCAGGTGATCACTTAGGCTATGTGAGTGGGAGCCTGAGTCAAGGAATGTATTAGGTTTAGTTGTAAGTATGCAGTCCGTTCTAGCACAATTGTTTTGTTGTTAGGTTTGTTTAACCTTGTTAGGGTCTAGATAAGTTGGTGGAAATGAATGAGATTTGTGGACATTGAAGGGAATGTAGAAATAATAGAGGTCCAGTTCATATTTTGGTCACCCAGTACGATGGTTTCATATAGAGTATTTGAGGATATTCAAAATTATGAAGTGAATGTTACTGAATGTAAAGCATAATAGTACAGATGTTCTTGCATTTATTTATTTTACGGAAAGATTTGAAAAGTTTGGCAGTATTGAATTGGGATGAGGTGGCATGATATGGACAAAGTCATATTATATTTCAATATAAAATAACTGGACCACCTGACTCTTTGTTGAAACAGTCTGTTCTATAGATATTATAGCCTGGTGAGAGAATTGCTTCATCTGTGATGCCTGGTTTGAGCCAAGTTTCTGAAGTCAAGAGAGTACTTGGTTATCCATGTATGCGTGTCTTCAAGCTGGTTATATAGGTTTCTAATATCATTTGAAATAGTTTTAAAATAGGTTTCTGAAAGGATGTTGTGGAAGGCAGAGTAAGCTGGTGAGGAGATAGAGATAGGCTACTGAGTGAGTCTAGGGTTGAGATGGACATTTCCACACAGTTGAATTACTGGTGAGTGTGAAAGGGAATGAAAGAGTGTTGTCTTATTTAGGTCAGTATCGTTTAGTGGATTTATTTGTAGTGGCGTGTTTTCTGTGTAAGTGTGTTTGTAGAGGTATGTGTAAGAGGTGTTGAATAGATTAGGTGATATTTAGAAGGAAGGATTTGTTGAATGCAAACGAGTGTTGGTTGCTGGCATTGTGATTGTAGTGTGTAGTGGGACATGGTATGACATCATGAGTGATAGTACAGAAAGCATGGTAAGTAGTATTATAAGGTTTAGCATGGTAAATAGCTGGAGAGATGTGGTGTAGTACTATGAGCAGCAAAACATGTCATTACCAGTAGTGCTAATGCAAGATGTGTTGGCATGTATGATTTAAAAGTAACTGAATTTTACATAACAACACAAACACAAATCAAGTAGGCTGCTATAGTGGAATACAGCCTTACATGTATTAGTGCTGAAGCAAGATCTGTAGTAATAATTGTAGGTATGATTTTTACCTTAACTATAATTAGGTTATACATCCGCTCCATCAACTTCCCTAAAGTTGTAGTTAAGGCGTCCCTAGAAAAATCATCTTGTCTACCTGGCCCAGAAAAGGAAATGCTTCAGATAACTGTGCAGAGACTGACTAGTTTATTTTAACTGTCTTTGTATTACCTTTATTAATCATATACACTGAAATCTATCCAAATTATAGTATCAAATTAAGCGTCCCCTTCTAACTTCCCTTCTAGATCTCCCATATATAACAAAAAGTCATCTCAATAAGTCATCTGCATAAAGGGCTAAATGCATCTGCATCTGCACTTTATGCAGATGACTTATTGTTATGCATATAACTTTTAATGTTGTGAACCAATGCTTCTAGATACAATGCAAATAGTAATAATAGGGATGGGGGCAACCTTGCTGGGTACCTTTTTGTAACGGAATCTCTGAAGAAAGTCTCTGGCCCAACCAGATGCTGATTTTCATGTCACCATTAACCAGCAAAATAAACTCTACAGTAAATAAAAAAATGATAATTCCACAAATAGTTAAGTCCAGATCACTCCACTGAACAACTTTTTCACATATGGGCTTGTCATAAGGACCTTACCCCAAGACAAATCTGCATGTTCTTTTACCAAATATGATTCTTATAAGGCTGTCATAAGTTGTGCACCATGGTACAAACTATGTCTGATCTAACATATCAACTGTTCTAGTGTAAGAGTCACATATTGGGCAACAATGGTATGAAAAGCTAATAATTATGGTTCAAGATTGATCTAGGTCTATATTATCCTACATTAAGTGGATCTTTCCCATATTTTAATATTATAAAGACTGTTGCTAATTTCCACAATTCTGAGATTAGTTTTGAATCAAACACATGGTTAGCAAGAATTGTAAATTCATCTAGAAAGTGGTTCACATCTGCCTTATTTATCTCTATGGGTAGCCAGTCTGAGACTGGCATTTTTCCATTAGCTGCCCTTTTAAAAACCTAAATGACTTCTTCTTTTGTTACTGAAGCCACTTAAGACTTTTTTTGTGACTCATTCAGAACTGGCACCCCCCACCCCAGCCATAAATTGTGAGAACTTAGCTTTAACATAATCCTCACTAATACCATTTAAAATCTATAAGGATGTGTTTGAGATGAGTAGCCAACCTTTTCTCCTCACTAATATGTATTTTTTACATTCTACTGTATAAATCTGAGTTGGAAGTAATTTGAGTTTGTCAAACTAAATAGCAAAGTTCTTCAGCTTAAACCTTTTCTAGCAAATGGCATCTTGTATTGTAAGTGCGTATTCAATTTAGCTGTAGCCTGTTGTAGCTGATTTTGCCCTCCAGGTTCACCTGCCACCACCTTACCTTGCATTAGCCTTAATTCTGCAAAGATTCCATTCAGCTGCTGCTTCTGTATGAACTTTGCCCCAGCCTCTATGTCCTCAGTACCAAAGGCTAGTATAGCTTTAATGTCCATCCACTTTCTGGAAGCCAGAGCATTGTCTCCATGGACCTTATACTACATACAAGAGTTTACCATTCAAACCCTCTAATCTTCAACTTAGGTTAAATGAAACAAACTAAAAACCAAACAAAGAAGGAAAAAAACATGCTGAGTCCAAAAGAAATCAGCCAACATAAGTGACATTACCACTTATTGCAAAAAAGCAAACCTCCATTTAAAGGGCTATAAGCCAAATAAAAAAAAGGAGCATATTGATACATAGGAGGACCTGTACATAATAATAATATAAATAAATATGTACATAAAAATAAGTATTATTACCGTAAGAGCCCTCATTTTTAAAATAAACAAAGTAATTAAGACCTGTTCAAGGACATTGGTCCACAACATTGTCAGACAAGAAAAACAAATCCATATATGCCTAGATAAGGCATTATTTAAATTCATTTTATCAATAGCATACAAGTGTTAAATTCTATTTTTAAGGGGTCTTTCTGTTCTGCCAATATAAAACGCAGCACATATAGTACAAGAACTCAAGTACACAACCCCTCTTGAACTACAGTTAAACCTACCTTTAATGTAATATTTTTTATTCTGTATCACAAAGGAGTTCCTGACATTAATATATTTACACCCTCTAATCTTGCTCAGAGTCACACAGTAGGAAAATGGTGGAAGAGAGAGAGTCAAACACTATACCCTTAACTACAGAAACCAGCTCCTTAAGAGCTAGAAGTCTTAATCCTGTGCACCAGCTGCCAGATTTTGATTAATTTGCTAATTTTTTGATAAATTACATAGGATTACAGTCCATCAGTAATTGCAGTAATCAGAGTTTCATAGCTCATGTACAGAAAATGCATGATGATTCAAAATCTATTGTTTTGTTAATCTTCTGCTTCTTATCTGTCTCATTTTCGTCAATTTTCTCTTATGTTTATACTCCATCACTTATTAACTTCTATTTTTTGCAAATAACTAATGATTAATGTTAAGTCATACCAGTCATTAGAGTTTCATAATTCTTACTGTTCTGAAATGCATGTTGTTCTTCTTCTGTTTAATTTTTAAGTGATTAGCGTTATCTGACACTTAAGGCTCTGGTCTGTTAATGAACTGCTTCCTGTATTCAAAATTAAATGCTTTGAATCCTTCCAACACCATTTGCCTACTGTGTGAATTTGAGCTACTCACTCGGGCAGTGCTCCTTTGCTGTCCTTGAAAAATGGCACTTTGTCCAGTGGGTTTATCTATTTCCATAAATAAAAGGAAATAATATCTAAAAGATGTGCCTTTTCATGTCTTTGTCCTCCCATTCCTTTTGGATTTTTCCATAATTATTTACCAAACCAGTTGACTATGTTTTATTCTGTTCCTTGTAAAGTGTGTGTTAAATTGATTTGGACTGCAGTCACTAAATAACAAGAGGTATGTGAGTTTCAGACTTTATATCCCTAAGAAAATACATGCTACGGCAAACCTTGTTATTATACCAACTCTTTTAAGTATATCAGAAAAAAATATTTAAAATCTGCTCTTGTTTTGTGGGTTTTTCTCTCTGATTATTGAGCTACGAGGTTGAGAGGACATGGGGTGTAATAGGTTGCATTGTTTTTTTTCTCACAGGAATAAGGTCAAAAGCGTTTCTTAGTTACCATTTGTGTATTTGTTCATTCACAAGCGAACATCAAGAGTGTATGATACACATGGCTGTAATTGGTCACAAATGTGTGTAAATACTTCCTACATCACAGAGTAGTTGTGGTATAAAGGAAGAATCAGTTGCAGTGAACAGGGCATCATCATATGAGACAAATTCTTGAGTATGATTCTTGCTTTCATTGTTTTGTTGACTATTGACAGTGTGTTTATTATTTGGCTCTGAATAAACTGGACATTATGAAGTCTATGAATTTAATGTTATGAACACAGTTTTAAGTTAACTTGCTTTTTTTGTAGGCATGTGGTTTTGAAATGTGTTGTTTTGGACGACAGCAGTTTATCTGGTCCTTAGTGCAGATGAGTAAGGCTATGCAGTGTTAATGAGATACACTCTATATTGCAGGGTTTGTCTGTTGTGTAACTCTGAACTAGTCACGTCACTAGACAGTGCTCCGGGGCTACTCCTAAAAAAGGGTGAGTTGTATTCAGTAAGATGACCCAAGCATTTCTTTTAGCAATTGTCATTTGCATTTTTGCGCACTTCACATAGCTATGAATTAGTACTTCACTGTATACTGTCTGACTATACAAAACAGCATTTATCTTTTATGTATCATTTTGAATGGTGTGGTGGTGCAGCGGTAGCTTTGTCACTGCACAGCAAGAGATTCTCTGGTTTGATTCTTGGCTGGGGTGCCTTCTGTGTGGAGTCTGCATGTCCTCCCTGCATTCATGTGGCTTTCTCTGGGTGGTCCGGTTTTCTCCCACATTACAAAGACGTGCATCTGGAGCACTTCTCCCTAGGCTTCCACTAAAAATTGGCTTCATTCCAAATTGAACTTTCCTGGTAAACAAATATTAAATAAATAAAATAAATCTTGTAGGATAAATAGATTGGTAGATGTGTGATCAATATCTGTGAAAAAAAATAGTTGAAAAACAGATTTATTAGTATGTGGCAGTAATGCATTATAGGACCCTGTGTGGAGTATGTACAATGGTAGACAGTTGTGTTTGCTAATGAGGCAGGCCCTGGAACCATGTAATTCCCATGTATTATGCAGGGATCTGTGTGCAAATGAGCTGGGTTTACTGAATAGCACAAATGGGTATCTGTGTCTACAGATCCATCTGTGTAGGCACAGAACCAAGTTGGTGTCCAAGAAGTGGTAGTTGACATCAAAAGGGGGTGTGTCTGCAATCCTTTAAGCTCATTGGAGCTCAGCAGCACATGTTTGCATGGCACAGCACTCTGCTCAGCAGAGGGTTGTATACACTGACTGCTAAGCTTATTTACCTCCAAGGCGCATGTTTTAGTGTGCTTGCACATGTTTGTGCAGAGCACCACTGTGCTGAGTGTGCCCAACCATGGAGATGTATCTACTGACTGCTGAGCATTGTTTAACTTTGAGGCATGGGTTTGCACACAGCATGGCAGTGCTCACTGAGGAAGGCTGTATAAAAAAAAAGTGGCTGGGAAAGCCAATGAAATAGTAATTACTGATGACACCTGTTGCACATAAACTATGCCAATAAAAACCCTTGATGATGTACTTGGAAGGTGAAATGCATCATTGGTAGCCAATCACTCAGGCTGCACCTAGGGCAAAGCACTATAAAAAATCCATACACCATACAATCTGATTTTTCCCCTATACTCTGCACCATTGGAGTACAGACTTGTGAATTTTAACTGAAGGAATGCTAAGGGCTGCTGCAGGTTTGCTACATGTGTATATGTTGGATACTGAGGTCACTGCTGATGCTGTTGCTGACAAAAGGCCCAGACTGAGAAGGAGAAGGGTGTTCAGGCCCAGGGTAACCTTTCAGGAGCTACATGAGCTGGAGATTGCAAAGCACTACAAGGTGGACAGGGACATATTACAAGTACACACTGAGCTCTGCCACCCTCAACTCAGACTCAGAGCCAACAGAGGGGAACCCATCCCAGTGGAAACAAAGGTATGTGCAGCCCTTAGGATACTAGCTACAGGTACTTTCCAAAGACCAACTGGGGACATGATGGGAGTCTCACAGACATCAGCATCCAGGATACCCCATCAGTTCCTGGATGCCATGCTACCACATGCCAATGAGCACATTTATTTACCCCAACCCCCTGAGGAGAGGGGCCAGCAATATGTGATCCTTCTACCATGTAGCAAACTGCCCTGAGATACTGGGTGCCAGAGATTGCACTCATGTACACATCAAGGCACTGCCCAGTGAGAAGGGTTTGGTCTATATCAACCACAAGGAGTATCACTCCATCAACTGCCAGGTTATGTGTAATGCCCAGGGCATTATCATCAGTGTGTGTGTGTGCCGGCAACCCTAGCAGTTCTCACACCTCCCATATCTGGCACACATCACAGCTATACCATATATTTGCTGGGGCGATATCCCATACAACCATTTACTGGGGATGCTGGCTACGAACTGGAACTGTGGATGATGACACCTATCAGAAATGCACACACACTGAAGAACCCCATAATGAAGCAAATGCACAAACTAGGATCACAGAGCATGTGTTTAGGCTGCTGAAGTCACAGTTCTAGTGCCTCGATATATCTGGTGGAGCCCTGAAGTACTCTCCAGCCACATGTGCACAGATGTTCACAGTATGTGCCATGCTACACAATATGATTCTGTGGAAACAGCTGCAGCAGGATCAGCAAAGGGAAGGGATATGCAACCCCCCACAAATGCTTAAGTCCTCACAGCCACATCCACGGGGTACACGGCAGAGGAACCCCCTGAGGTTCTACATGTAGGCAGATGTAGGTGTGCCCAGTTTGCCCTGGTCTTGGACAAGAGACAATGCATACCACATGCACTGACAACCCAGGGCTCTAGGGACTGACACCTTACTCTGACTCGCATACATATACTAAAAATAATGTCAGCCAGCTCCCACACAACTTTTACCTAATGTTGTATTGGCTGTGTACTGCATGTGTCAGACCAAGTCAGCTCTGAAGTATAGATCTGTCCACTGCTGCAACAGCAAGGTAAGTCATTTTCCTACACACCACTTGTATGGGGTACTAAACTACTGCAGCATATGTATGGACCTGCCACATGTACGCAAGGGAATATAGTGGGCCACTGGGCTACTTGCAGAAATCTAACAGCCACTTGGGACAATAGGTACTCTGTCCAGTAGTATGTGCCCCATAATATTCAATAGGCCACATGGCTGGAAACTCCACTATATTATTTAAGGAAGATGCCAAACAGTGGGGTCACAGGACAGTCTCATGACTGTCTATGCCAGCAGAGCATGATCTGGTCATCACCCACCCCCAACACATCTGTGTTCCCATACAACTGCTATAAAAGTAAGTCTGCAATGATATATCAGCAAACCAGACAATTTCAGGGCTGTGACATACAACCTGGCCACACGTTGTATTTCCCACATAATGCAGGGGTGATAGTGTATGTATGTATGTTGTTGATAGTTTGCAGAATGCAACTTCTTTGTCTGGCAGCTGGTGTGTCTCACTGGGCTAGGGACATTAACCTGGGTGATGGTGTTGATGGTTTGAATCTGCCAGCATCTATACCTTTTGCATGTGACACATACTCATATGCTGGTATACCCACAGACTGGCATAACCCCTCAATCTGTTACTGCAAGGCAGCTGGACACAGCCAGAGAGAGAATGGGGGACAAAGGGCAAAACCTACAGACAGACATTATACATGTTCTGAGTATCCTACATGGTAGCTAGTTAAACAGCAGGTTGCAACAGGTCAGATTAGCTGCAGGATGTAAATGCCATGCACATAAATGTGTCAGTAGTTGCAACTCATCGGTGCTTGCATTTTACAGTATATTACTGGAAAACCACAACTGTATAAGGAACAGAGCAGACATATGGGGCAAAATGCTGGACAGTCTGCAAACATGTGTACAGGGAGAGTTACGTAGACTGTCACCCTATGTGTGGTGCTACAGCATGTACCCTAGTCACATCATACCTCCCAAACTATTAGAGCAACAAATCTGGCCAAAGACATGAATATAAGTGGGAAAAAGTCCCAAAAATAGGGGCAAGTTTTAAATACTGCACTTACAAATGTACAGAATTGATAGAATAACAGGTCTTGCATTAGCATGAATCTCCTAAAGTGTATGCAGTCTGAATCTCAAATGTCTATCATTATTTCTTAACATCAATCTTTAATGATTTGCCACTAATTTGCCAGAAAAACACAATGTTATGTAACATGGACCAAAAATCTGAGGCAAATATCTGGACATTCTGTACAAATCTGTACAGCTGAGAGGTACAGGTCACATATTAAGTTCATCAAACAGCCGAGGAATGCCTTAGACAATACCAGGGAAGTGCTGTACTATGTCAACACGTGCAGCAGCCAATGGTCTGCAGCACATGAAATCCCAGATTGAAGTACACGTAGTTCTTGCCTGGAGTGAATTTGTACTTACAGATAATCACACTAGGCATGCTGCTACACTTAGCTAACTAGAGCCCAAGTCTGCTTCCTCTTCCAACCAAAGACTTGCTATGTGGAAATATATCTGTACATACAGACAGCTATGTATGCATATCTGTCTCTCCCTATCTTCCTCACACATGATTAGTGTAAGTATCAGTATATGGCAAGACAAACTAATGAAATTTCGAACCAAACCAATACAAAATAGCAAAAACTGCAGGCTGCTGAATAATCCATAACAAGAAAAGGTTCCACCAAAAGCAATTTAATAGATGCAGGAAAAAATAGTCTACTATTATTATTTTTTCCTGGGTCTATTAAATTGCTTTTGGTGGAACCTTTTCTTGTCATGGATTTCAGCAGCCTGCCATTTTTGCTATTTTGTATCAGTATGTGGCACACACACATACACACACACACACACACACACATATATATATATATATACATATATATATATATATATATTTATATATATATATATATATATATATATATATATATACATATATATATATATATATATATATATATATATACATATATATATATATATATATATATATGCAGATAAATAAAGTACACTGTTGCACATAGCTAGACACTCTACATATATTCACATAGCACATTTACATAATGTGCACACACAGCAACAGTTAAGGTGATATCCCATTTTATGTGTGTGTGTGTGTGTGTGTGTGTGTGTGTGTGTGTGCGTGCGTGTGGGGATATACGCATGTCCCCACATACCCTCAGAATGCTGGGGCCATCTGCATGTACACAACACAACATTTGTCTGATGGAACCAGACCAAGGCCACAGCAGTACATAATCTACTCACCCACAGACCCCTGTGCCTGCAGAATGTCACCCTGTAGACAGACACAGGTAAGCATGTGGTGTAATGTACACTGATTGCAACACATGCCTAGGACAGGCCATATTGTCCCTCGAAACATGTCTGCCTATCAAATTGCAGCCAACCATATATGGCCATACTGGTAACTGTACACACATAGCAGGGATATTAACAGATATCCTACTCTTAGGACACTAGATACAATAACAATATCAAGCAGTATTACTCTGCAGGCCATACTTGCTAAGACAAGATTACTTTGAGTACCCCACAAGTACTGTGCCTTCATCCACATATACAACAGACATTGCCTGTGGTGCATGCAATAAGTACTATGAGCTATAGTGTGTAATAGTAGATTGGTAGGGGTTCTGATCTCACATCATCCAACGTGCGTCTGTGTGTGTGTGTGTGTGTGTGTGTGTGTGTGTGTGTGTGTGTGTGTGTGTGTGTGTGTGTGTGTGCGTGTGTGCGTGTGTGTGTGTGTGTGCGTGTGTGCATGTGTATCTGTGCGCATGAATATATCCCCTTGCAGTACTAGAGACATGCCTATCACTGTGCAGTAGGTATGCATTTTAAGGCCCTGTGACTACCTGCTGACCTCTACATTGCCCTCATTTACAAAGCCTGCAAATGTCATCCACCTTAACAGTGCTGTCTGACAGTCTAATGTCAGATAAACTCTGTGATGTATGCAATAAGTTCTGCAACCTGTACTGTTTACTACTAGATAGGGAGGGGGTTCTAATATCTCATCATCCAACCTGTGTGTATGTAAATATACCCCCTTGCAACACTACAAACATGCCTGTATGTGCTATCTCTGTGCACTGGTTAGACATTTTAGGGTGCTGTGACTAGCTGCTGGCACTAACCTGCCCCCTCTCGAAATGCATAACTGATGTCTGCCACCTGTCTGACCAGGACATAGGATATTTATGTGTGCAACAACTCCATCACCACACCCTGTGGATTTATAGGTTCAGAAAACACAGGTGACATGTAGCAGACCTTAACACAAAATATGAATGCACATATACGCTGACTGCCACCATTGTCCCTGATAGTGTGTTCTACACATACTCATCTAGGGAGCCATGCACGTACACCACCAAACCTTGCTGTTGTCATATATCTGCTGTGCTGCCATTCTGTGCTGCTATAGTTACGCCATCTGTCCATGGCTTATGTCCTCATTACCTTGTAACAAAAACATAACCATGTTTGTAACACACCTCTCATTCTGTAATACTCCTACCAGTACAACATCATGCAACATAAGCTACACAAAGTCTAATGTGTAGACATACCACATGCCATCATATAGTACCTGTTGTGGGCCATGGAGAGGTGCCATGTGTGTGAGTAGGTGATCTGCATGTGACAGTGGTGTTTGAGTGTGTGTGCGTGCACAGTCCAGCCCATTGCTAGCCCTACATGTGCGTATGTTGGACAGCTATGGACTGTACATAGTAGGGTGGATAGTTCACCATCTCTGGCCACAATAATGGGAACTGGCTCTGCCAGGAGTACCACTGGCACCACCATGCTCAAGGTCAGATGCGGTGCTAGTACCTGACGGTGACTGCTGTCTTCTAGGGCTGTTTCCCCCACAGGACCACCCAGTACCATGTGCCCATTGCCTGCCATGTCATGGTGTGGACAGCCCAACTCCCTCTGCAGTGCTGTAGGTACTGCTACTACTGGAGTGTGACTGTGCTCTGCCATGTGGACTCTCAGCAGATGGTGTTGCTGACCTACGTCCATGTATCTGATGCCCAACTCCAACCAGATGTTCCAGCACAGACAAAGTGCGGTCCAGGACAGACACTGTCTCAGCCCACCATCTGTCCACTGCATCAGTGAACTGATTCAGGGTGTCCACAATGCAATGGAAGCTGTCACAAATGTCAGACTGTGCTGCATCCATAACCCTAAGCATGCATCTGACATTGCATTCAGAATGTGTCTGAGCCTCCATGATGACCCAAAAAATGTGTCAAGTGACTCATGATGTCACACAAGCAAAATGTGGTGGACAGACAGTAAGCTCCCTATGAGCAGCCCTCTCAATCCACTTGTGTGGGACCTCGCTAGATCTCTGGCTATGGCCAGTGTCTACACTCACTGGAGCTGTAGTTGCCACACTTCTCTGTTCAATGTCTCCACCCTCTGCCTATCCAATATCTCAGGCTTGTGGGACTGGATATGTATGGGCATACTGACTGTGTGCAGAGACAATGGGGGCAGAAGATGGATGTGAACCTCTGGGACAGATTCAGCCCCCAGCAACCCCACCTGTGCCTCACTATGGCCACCATCATCATCAGAGTCCAATGAGACACTGACATCAGGTATTGAAGTGGAAAGACTCCAACCTCCCGGTCACTTGTGAAAACCAAGACAAAAGCAGTACATTACTACCTGCACCAATGTGTATTGTAATTCACACAGACGCATAGAGATGAGGATCCACACCTGCATTACCAGTCTTACATATTCTCAATAATGCTCCCATGCACAACAGACAACCTCACAACATACACATACAAGTCAAGGCCTTTATAACATGCACTTCAGCTACATCCAGTTAAAGTTGCCAGTACAATATACCTGAAGGGTATGCATTATGTCACTATATGTGATAGTAATACACATAAAACCCAGTACACCTATCTTGAGAATATCTGACTACTAGTGTCACTGCCTCAGGTATGTACCATCTCCCTTTTGTGTATGCACACACATCTTGGAGCAATTGCTTCCTGTATGCCAGCCTGTGTATTTGCTCATAACTATAAGTGCAAATGTGTTGATGGTCATTCAAATATGCACCTGTGATTACCCAGTCTATGAACTGTAGGTAACTGTTCCAGAATGGAACATACAAATATTCTACTCTGGCTAAATACATTTGTACATAAGACAATATGGCAGCCCTTAAATTTCAAAGGGTATATATATATATATATATATATATATATATATATATATATATATATATATATATATATATATATATATATATATATATAGGTATACATGCATATGCGTTTGCACGAATGACCGATGTGCAAATGCAAATGTGGTGACAGCAGGACCCCAGGATCGCGGAATGTCAAAGCCACAGATGTCAAACCCAAGATTACCGAATGTCAGCCAGAATACTATTCCCCCCCCTCTCGACCCATGGTAGCGCATATTGTGACAGTTGTGTGATCGGGACTTTCGAATTTGATGCTGTGCCCGACATTCCAGGAATTTGGGCATATGAGATTCGACATATAGGTTCGGCATTCCGACGGATTGACCTTCGGTCGTGCGACCAAATGCATGTAAACCATATAAATACTATTATAACAACTATATTGGAACAGTCCAGCAATACCAGTGTGCCACAATGACAGAAAGCAATGCAAACCTGCTGTAGTATATGCTTCCTGCAGGTATCATACCTCTCAACTATACAGATGTTTATGGAATGCCTGGATGTTCACCTCATGTATGTGGTCCTTTCCATACAAACTTGTGGATGTCTGACAAATGGTTGACCAAGCATGGATAGTTGATTTAAGGAAGTAATGTCAGAATCTGACTCTCACATGTCATACCCCTCAGAAAACAATAATGCTACAGTAATATCAGTTAGTCTACCCATGTTCTTGCTTTGTATGGGCTATATTTATACTCTGTTGCTGAGTTTGGGCTTTTGGCCGCCATTAATTATGGCTTTGTCCTGCATTCTTGCTGTAGGAGGTTGACAGGTATGTTAAGCATAGCTCTCAACCACACAGGGACAGATGTCAGTGAAACAGGAACTTGGGGAGAGTACATCAGGGACATTTAAAAATATTTTACAATGTCAGAACTATTTATATGACACATTCATAGAATTATACAGCTGTGGACTGTACATGGTAGGGTGGACAGTTCACCATCTCTGGCCACAATCATGGGAAATGGCTCTACCAAGAGTACCACTGGCACCACCATGCTCAAGGTTAGATTCAGTGCTAGTACCTGATGATGACTGCTGTCTTCTGGGGCTGTTTCCCCCACAGGACCACCCAGTACCATGTGCTCATGGCTTGCCATGTCATGGTGTGGACAGCACAACACCCTCTGTAGTGCTGGAGGCACTGCCACTACTGGAGCATAACTGTGCATGGCCACGTGGACTCTCAGCAGAAGGCATTGCTGACCTACATCCATGTATTCGAAAACCAACTCCAACCAGATGCTCCAACACAGACAATGTGTGGTCCAAGACAGACACTGTCTTAGCCCACCATCTGTCCACTGCATCAGTGAATTGATCCAGGGTGTCCACAATGCGGTGGAGGCAGTCACAGATGTCAGACTGTGCTGCATCCATAACCCTAAGCATACATCTGGCATTGCATTCAGAATGTGTATGTGCTTCCATGATGGTCCGAAACATATGTCACGTGACTCATGATGTCACACAAGCAAAAGGTGGTGGACAGACAGTAAGCTCCCTATGAGCACCCCTCTCAATCCGCCTGTGTGGGACCTCACTAGCTCTCTGGCGATGGCCAGTGTCTACAATCACTGGAGCCATGGTTGCCACACTTCCCTGTTCGATGTCTCCACCCTCTGCCTGTTAAATATCTATGGTTTGTGGGACTGGATATGTATGGGCATACTGACTGTGTACAGAGACAATGGGGGCAGAAGAGGGATGTTAACCTCTGGGACACATTCAGCCCCCAGCAACCCCACCTGTGCCTTACTATGGCCACCATCATCATCAGAGTCCAATGAGACACTGAGATCAGGTATTGAAGGGGAAGACCCCAACCCCCTAGTCACCTGTGAAAACCAAGAAAAAAGCAGTACAGTACTACCTGCACTATTATGTATTGTAATTCACACAGACTCATACAGATGAGGATCCACAGCTACATAACCAGCCTCACATCTTCTAAACAACGCTCCAGTGCACAACAGACAACCTCACAACATGCACATACAAGTCAAGGCCTATATAATATGCACTTCAGCTACATCCAGTTAAAGTTGCCAGTACAATATACCTGAAGGGTATGCATTATGTCACTATATGTGATAGTAATACACATAAAACCCAGTATACCTATCTTGAGAATGATATCTGACTACTAGTGTCACTGCCTCACGTATGTACCATCCCCGTTTTGTGTTTGTACAGGCATCTTAGAGCAATCATCTCATGTATGCCAGGGTGTATAGTTGCTCATAACTATAAGTGCAAATGTGTTGATGGTCGTTCAAATACACACCTGTGATTACCCAGTCTATCAACTGTAGTTAACTGTTCCAGAATGGAACATACAAATATTCTACTCTGGCTAAATAAAACATTTGTACATATGACAATATGGCAGCCCTAAACTTTCAAAGGGTATATATATCTATATATATATATATATATATATATATATATATATATATATATATATATTAATATATATATATATATATATATATATATGTATATGATCCGTAAAACAACAGTATCATCCTTACCAGGCACACACATCACCCCAGCTTGGGCAACTCCTGACAGACCTACGAAGAGGTGAAGGAGAGGTAATGTAAGCACCACCACATGTTAGAGTGCTAAAAGGTAATAACTGCATAAATCCACATGTACAGTAGTGACTGTGATAATGGCTATATTGATGACATTCTGAGTATGTGTGCACAACTGTGCACAACTCTGCATAACACCCAACCCCCCATGCTGATAGACCTGACACCCATGTACTGGTACATACAGCCTGCCAACATGACTGATACAGTACTACAGTGGAGATCACAGTCAGCTTACCTGGACTCTGCTCTTCAGTGGACACTGTGGCATCCACCTCCAGGATGTATGGCATGATGGATGCTTGGGAGCTGTTGACTGATCCTAGATTTGCCAGGAATTTCTCTGTGGCCAAAAGTGGTTGTTCTGTTGCAGGCCCACTACCATTGGAAGCACAATCCCTGGCAACAGCAGCTGCCCTTTGCCATACAGCATTCACCATATCCATGGCCCGGTGTTGGACCTGCTCATAGGGCCTGTCCTGTTGGCCAATCTCTTTAGCAGCCAATCTGTTTAGCAGCCTGCACAAGGTCTGCCCACAATGCTGCCCACTGTTCACAATTGTGCCGAGCCCTGAAAAGCAAGATGTGGTGGTGGTGGTGCCTGAGGCCATCCAGTATAATGTCATTCTCTGCAGCTGTAAATGGTGGATGCCTCCTGTGATACATATTTCCTGAAGGACAAGAAGTGAACACATTACAGGACCAGATACATGGACATCCACTATGTACAGATCCTGCACACACATTATGGCCTGCATTATCCACTGCTCCTTCACATGTTAAACCCCACAGTCTGTACACACTTAATGTGTGGATATCACCATGATATGAGCAATACTGGGTTATGACCCTGTGTGCCATGACAGAGTCTGTTGTATGTCCCGACACCCATCACTGCAGTCTACTGTGGTGTGTCCCGTATTGGCAAATTCCCACTAATATGTCATACAGCCAATGTCAGATAAATAGCAGTGTGCTATTACAACAACTATATGGGGACAGTCCAGCAACACCAGTGTGCCACAGTGATATAAAGCAATGCAAACCTGCTGTAGTATATGCTTCCTGTAGGCATCATACCTCTCAACTATACAGATGTTTGTGGAATGCCTGGATGTTCACCTCATACATGTGGTCCTGTCTACACAAACTTGTGGATGTCTAACAAATGGTTGGACAAGCATGGATAGTTGATGTAAGGAAGTAATGTCAGAATCTAACTCTCACATGTCATACCCCTCAGAAAACAATAATGCTACAGTAATATATGTTAGTCTACTTGTGTTCTTACTTTGTACGGGCTATATTTATACTCTATTGCTGAGTTTCGGCCTTTGGCCTACCATTAATTATGGCTTTGTCCTGCATTCTTGCTGTAGGAGGTTGACAGGTATGTTAGGCATAGACAGATGTCAGGGAAACAAGAACTTGGGCAGACTACATCAGGGACATTCAGAAACATTTTACAATGTCAGAACTATTTATATGACACATTCACAGAATGAGATAAGGTGGAATACAGTAAATCATTTCATGTTACAGGAGTATAAACCCTTTGCTAATATAACTATGTATTATGTGTAATCCACTAACTTTCCTACAACAGCTGACCATTGTAGGAAGGATTGACAGGGACAGAGCTGAGATGTGATGAAAAGCAGGGACAGTTGAGAGGCATGCCTGTAGGTGTAGGACAGCAGAATATCAATGACATCTCAATACCATAGATCTAAGACAAGCCTACTGCTGCAATCCCTATTCCTTATACCTCCATCCTCCCATCTGCATCCCATTATATGGAGACATTTATTGAATACCTGGTGGAGTGCAGTATTCCTTTTTTGAATCTCTACTCTGGAAAAGCTTTTGACATATACTCTCTGTTTGACTGAAATCTCATAAAGACCTGTTTCCCATAACCAGTTGCTTGCATTTTGAAGGCAATGCTCATTAACAGGTAATTGCCTCTGCATCAGTCTGTGGCTCAGAACTGCTAATTGCAGCCAGAACAGCTGAATTTCAGTATCATTAGCCAATGACATGCCACCACAGTGCAATATATATATATATATATATATATATATATATATATATATATATATATATATATATATATATAAGGCCTTCACTTAGGCCTTGGCCCCTTTCTTAGTGTTTAAGATGGACAATACTGAGGTGTGGAGACTACAGCCTTGCAGAAAGTAGGTACAAATACTGTTCACTGTAGAAATGTATGAAGTATGTCCACAGTATCACCTCATAAGTTGATCAGTATCCCATAACATTGTGGTCATCTGGCAGTTCACTGGCCAACATTGTGGGTCGAGGTCAGTAACAGAAGTGTCACACTTTATACCCATCACAATATGCATGCAATGCAGTAGCTGTTATTTTATCAACCTATTATCTTTGCAGGGATAACCTGTTAAACATGTGCCTATCTCTGGGATTTTGCCACCCCATTAAGTATGACTGTGTTCAGGTCCCTTGTTTTAGGGGGTTGGAGGTATGGTAGGTCTGTAGCAGCTACCTTTACATACAGCTGAGTATGCTACAGGCTGTAGCTGCCGCTGCAGCCTACAACACATGTGGGGAAGTGTGAACACTTTGGTGGACAGAAAGCTGTACGTGCAGCTGTGGCCACTGTGTCAGGCCTGTTGTTATAGCAGAGCCAGGGCAAGGGTATTCTATACATTCCAATTGGTGCATGTGCTTAAGTTATGTCTGTTATGCAATAGTGCAAATAACAGAGTAGTAGGAGACGTATAGTTAGGCTAGATGGATATGTGCATTGTGTATTTTCCTGCAGGCCTTTGTGTTGCAAAACTGGTTGGCAGTCAATAATGTAGCAGTAACGTGTGGGCTTTAAGATTGCAAGACACGTTCAGTACTTGCCATCTTCACAATAATGTAATTGAAGTGCAATACAACACTAGATTCGAACCTCGGACTGTGTGTGACAAAATGCATTATATGCAAGGGATTTAACAGACTGAGCTACTGAGACACTGCAAAAGTGTGTGTATTTGCAAGATATATGTGCTTATACACAGGCAGTGAGAAACATTTCTACATCCATGAGTATTTGTGTGGCTTTAAATGGTTGTATTTCTACACCAGGGTCCAAGTTCAACATGTACTTTGCCATTGTTGCTTTAGCAGGTGTCTTACCACAGGTTGCTGATAAAAGGACACATAGACCTGATATATCTGGCCTCACTGACAGCCATTATTATGGTGATTGCTGGTTTGGTGTATTATTGCAACAGGTTCCAAGGTACACTCCTATTTTTCCAATTACTTTTTTATTTCAGTTACATACTTAATGAGTATAGGTAGCAATCATACAGGCCGTCCTTTCCACACAAACTTGCTTAACCTAAAACCTGTGTAGCATCGTGGGTTAATGCAGTCTGCTACAGTGGATAGGAGCCTGAGTTTGAGTCCTTGCAGAGCTGTATATGTGAGTAACATTGAAATAGACACATATAGACATTAAAGCTCATTTAAGCTGAGTTAAGTAAGGTGGCATGGCATGCTGCTCCATGCAAATGAGTGCTAAAAAAATAAAGAAAAAGGGGGTGATAGGAAAGTGATGAAATGGGGGTAAGCAGGGGAGACATAATGAAAGACAGGTAGGGATTTGCAGGAAGGGTGTAGGAAAGAACCATAGTTATCCATTTATTGTACAGCAACAGCTGTGAATTTTGAAAGGTTTTGGAGATGAATTTTGACTCTCAAACACCAGAGGGAGTGATGAGGACAACATAAATATGTTGTCAAGCCAATTGGACCAAATTACTTGTGTCCAGTGGAAACATGTGTGAAATGGAGAGCTATGTATGGGGGCACTATTTTTTGTGGGACAGGTGCTCATTTTTTTTTAAGGAGAGAGTGGAACGTTGGGGAAGGGATATAGGTACATGTGGTGAAGTCAATTGGGTAGGAGATGATGCAATAGCAGACAGACAAGACAGACAAGACAGAAGACGGGGCAGTGTGTAACACATGAGGAGGGTAAACACCTTGGATGGGGAGAGTGCTGTGGAATCCAAGATGCATGTGCCTCCAGAACACAGCAGCATGACTCATGTCCCCACCAGTGGGATAGTCAACACTACTCTTTCAATGCCTCAAAAGTGGCTGTGCTGGACACTGGGCACCAGGGCCAGCCTGCCCTAGCAGGTTGGCCAGTGTGCCCTCAATCTGGTGCAGGAGCATACTATGACTGGCAGTTGTCTTTGGGTGACAGCAACCCCTCTGCCACCGCTCCCAGGAGGAGGCAGGGCCCCATTCCCTCAGGCTGTTAGACCCAAAGGTGGTGCAGGGGCAGCAGAGGGGGCACCACCAGCCTGTGTCCCAGACATACTAGGACCCAGTGCCAGAGCCAGCTGAGGCATGATAAGCTGTGGTGATGGAGTTAAAGCAATAAGAATAGGTTAATTATGTTAGTAATACAAGCATGCCAGAACAGTGGAAAACCCCAAGTACATAGCAATGTATATTATGTGAAACACAACAATAAATAACAGCACAGTCAGTATATTAACATCATGCCAGTTACGGCATAAGATGAAGAAAATAGGTAATTCAACAAGATATGTTAATATGCAACCATTATAATACATAGCAATAGTAATACACGTGCCCCAAAATACAGTTTAATGTAAAAATATATACTAATAGTAAACCATAACCAATGAATAACAATAATAAATAAATGCAGATAAGGGGTAGAGATAGAGAGACAAAAACATTCCATTATCACCATTATAAGCTATGTACTGTCAAAAGTACTAATATCTACTCTGCAGGTCTGTCCTTTCTTTATGTGTACAACTCCCATATAGTTGCCATAGTATGTACATACCTCTCAATATTTGCATGGGACAGTATAGGCCAAGCATTAACAACTGTGGGTAGACAACTACACAAAACACTTACATGTCAGGTGGATCTAGATAACTACTGAGGTGAACTGTGGGCTGATATTGTGATACTTCACTATTTAGGTAATCCTGTCAATAGTATTCCTGTGAGAGAGAGGCTGCACACTACTAATTGCATTACATAACAGTGTAACACTTGAGAGACATGTATGTATAAACTAGAGGAACTAAATGACTATCATGCCTTGCTTGGCAGGCATGGGGATAGAACCCAAAAGCAGTGACTGCAGAGGACATCTCCATAGAATGTATGAATTGGCTGCAACAACATTTTTGACAGACACCCCAGACATACAACCATACCATGACTGCACATTTTATTTATTTCATTTTATGTTATTATTATTATTATTATTATTATTATTATTATTATTATATGTATTTCCTTTATTCTAAGCTGTATTTTTATATTCCTGCTACTGATTTTTAACAGTCTGTGCCATCTAAACACATAATTATTTACTCACAATATAGGCCACCTCACCCATTTACCTGTACTTCCTGTGGAGAGAGAATCTGTAAACATCATGTGACATATACTATAATATTTAGTGCTACATAGCACGGGATTCCAACCCTGGTCCTTGTGCGTCAAAATGTGCGACAGACAGAACAGTTAACAAACTGAGCTATTGAGTCATTGCTGGTTACTAACTGACTGATATTTGCCTAGAGCTCACCTGAAACCAATATATGACCTGTTATTAGTACTTCCATTTTATACTAGACTGCAGTAACAGTAGAATAAACATGCAGGGACTACTAGCATGACAGAGATATTTGGTAATCTATACATTACTCTATAGACTGCAGGTGTACACATTTTAATGTTATTGCATTGAAATATATGTGAAGTTAACAAACAATATCAGATCATGGAGTGGGCTACCTCACCCATATACCTTGCTTACCTGTCGTTTGTGTATGACAGAGCATTATGTGCATAATATTGGTCTAGAATCAGCCTTGAATGGTACTATGTATTAAAGAATACATTTGGCAGCCATTATATTTGCAGTCTACAACTATTACACTGCAGCACCTTACCTCACAGCCTGAATAGATACAACTGTACTGTAGTGGCTAAAACAAGACAGTCTTGATGTTCACAATTTACCTTGGTGTTATCGGGATCGGTTTATGTGTTATTGCAAAACAGTTGTCATAATTCATTTCTTGCAAAACAGCTCTACTTCTACACTTATTGCATTACAGACTTTATTGTATAAACTTTAATGCAGTTTGTGGAATTGTTTCATATTTTTATTACACAACATTTGTCAGTATTCCGTTTTTACAAAACAGCTCTAATTCAACAATTAGTGCACAACATACATTATTGTTTAAACATCATTGCAGTTTCCAGCAGTGTTTTGAGTTTTTATTGCAGAACAATTGGTATTACTCATGTGTTATAATACAGCTCTAATTCCACAGTTTTTGAACTACAGACTTTATTATATGTACCGTATTGCACCTAACGCTTAGCTCTTTCTTGCTTATTGCACTACATGTGACAGTATTCAATTATTGCAGTACAGCTGTAAGTCCACATTTATTGCATTTCAAACTTTACTATATATACTTTTGTTACAGTTAATGCTGTCCTATTTCTTGCTTATTTCAGTACAGTTAGCATACTACATCCATACTCAGCAGACTCATGGCACAACCTGGCCAGGAACCCTGCATGCACCTCAATGTTGTGAGCTCTTTCCTCTGCAGCTGTTGGGAGAAGCACACCATTATGCATACTAGTTTAGCAGACATTCAGATTAGATATAGGTGAAACAGAGGTAAAGTTACTTACATACCTGTGGGGCATTCCCTGCCCAAGCTTCTCAGACCCAGGTGTCCAAGAGATCCCCCCTTACATGTACAGGGGATACCTGTCATACTGGTGAGTTCATGTGCCAATCAGTCCCAGACCTCCGCCCTACATTCAGAGCCCTGAACCCTCCCTGCAGCAGCCGGTCATCATGATTTTTGACAAGGAGTCCAACCATGACCTTGTACTCCTGAAGACCCCAAACGCTGTGCACTAAGGAGCGAACCCTCTCCAACACTTGCCATTGAAGTCAGAACTCCAACAGATTATGCAGTATTTCTGCCTATTCCATGTAATATAGCTTGTTTTCATGCCCTTTAATGCCATTGGGCAATTTTTAAAAATGTGTTGTGTTGCTTAGCACCTCACAAACCACTGCAGCTCAGCTGAGCAGTGTGAAAACCAGCCAAGTGAAGCTAAGCAGTGCATAAACATGCCGGCCGGTGCCGGCCATAATTCTGTTTATGCAGTGCTTAGCAGGTCTTAACAGAGCTTAGCAGAGCTTAGGTGAGTGCAATGGGCCATAATTTAAAATAAATTCCTATAATTTGTAGTTTAAAAATTAATGCTCACATTTCCCTAGATGCATTCAAACCCAGGACCTACTTTTATATATAACCATGAGCTATGTATAAGCAGTGCTGAGCACTACACCATGCTGTGCAAACCCACTCAGCTACACTTAAACATGACATTTAAATAACTAATTAAATGCATCCAGTTTCTATTTTTAGATGTCTGGCAGGTATCTCAGGAACACTTAGCATTGCTGTGCTCTGCTCCATGCCTCGCAAACATATGTTTTATTTGGTAAGAATTAACTTTGGAATAATACTATTGGACAGTGCGGGACATGTTTTACTCATCTGCAGACACAGTTAGCACTGCACTCCCTAAACTGATCCAATTACCATGTTTCACAGCTCTCTCTCAGCAATGTGCCATGATTAATATGGATGGTGCACTGCCGAGGTTTAACAGGGTACACAGACATGGTACCATTCCATGCAGGCTCTACACTACGCCTACACAGATTTTATTAAATGCTGGGGATGGTCTATTTTTAAGTGTGATTGGTTAATTGCTAATTTGTAGCTTTTGTGTTATTTTTTTAATGAGAATACGTTATAAAGTATTTCATTTTGAAGTTCTGTGAAAGTTAAAAATGAAAGTACTTGATCATTTTTATTTTCTGTAATAAAGCGGATGACATACTTTCTGGCATATTTTATTTTTATTTCAGTTCTCCAAAATGGAATACTTAATCTAGTTTGATGGAGCTACACTGAAGCAGATGCACTCACATCTCAACAGGCACAGTAAATCAACAAATGAGCAAAACAGCTAACTGGCCAGTTACAACAACACACTTGAAGATTTCCTTAGTGGTTCACCAGCTCAGAAGACACTAGACTATTCTCTATTGCCATTAGAGTGCAGACCTAACTTTTCTAACTGTAAAATCAATAACAGAGGAGCACAATGTACAGGAACTTCAACAATTACAGCAGTAAAATGTTTAGTATAAGGATGTTAATAACAAGGGAACCATTAAGTATGGGGGATGCACTCAATGCCCATATATTTTGGAAGGAAGCAGTTTACTTTAAGATAATAATTTTGGAAAACGGATTTGCTTTCATTGCCTGTCAAAACTTTGATTTAGTGGATACACTGACAGAGTGAAAATATTTTTCTTGCAAGTTGAACCTAGCTATCATGTTTAGTGATCACCAGTCTGCTAGTGTTGTCAACACTGTTGCACATAAGAAAAGAAATGCGTTTGTACCCCTAATGCACCCCGTTGTACAAAGATTCGAGAAAGCTTGTAAATCCGATCTATATAAATTGCAGAATAAATTTAAGATTTTTTATTTTAGTAATTTAACCCGAGGTGAAAGGGCCACTCTTCACTCATTGAGAAATGACAGGTCCATTAGGGTTATGAAGTCTGATAAAGGGGGTGGAACAGTGATTTTTGACACCATTAACTACCTTAGTAGTATGTTTACTAGCTTCAAGATTATATCACCTACACACAGGTATCTAAAAATGAGGTCAATAACTTATAGAAAGATTGACCTCTACCTTGATGACTTTTTGTTGCAATTTCTTTATGCTTATTGATGTCATGAAATAGTTTAACAGCCCCTGAATGACCCTATATGAAATACTATGACATATATGCAACATTTTAGTCCCATCTCCAATTCAATTCCAGCTTCTACCTCTATCTCCTCCAAACTTCTTATAACAAATTATCTGAGACATACTTCCCAGTAAATCACCTCTGAAGAGAAAATAAAAGTGCTCTCAAAAACCAAAAGCACTAGATCTATGTGGCCACATAACATACTAGGTTGGTTTTTCATCAGTATGAAACACTATCAGACCTCTTCTTTACACTATTCAACTACAACCTCCTGAAGACCACAGATTTAGTAGTCCCCCCTCTAAAAAATGCTCATTCACAGACTTGGTAAAAATAAGCCTATCAGTTTTTAGTAAGGTGATGTGATGAATCATCATGGACCTCATAAACCGGGTCATAGGAAACCTACAATCCCTAGACCCTAACCAAATTGGATTTGTGCAAGGTAGTTCATGCATGACTCGATGACCACTTTGAAAGAGTCACATAAGCACAGGATGATAGTACCTCCATGCAGATAGCTTACCTCCACCTAGGTAAGATTTTTGATACTATCTTCAATTCTGGCATGAGAGTGCCATACTCATTATAAGTCCATTTTGCAATCAACAGGATTGCCAAAGGGCTCACTGACAGACACCATTCTATTAGAGTCAATGGCATACTATCCTGCAAGAGACTTTTCACCTGTGTGGCACATCTGGACTGTTTTAGAACTACTTCTATTTGGAGTCTATTTCTTTGATGTCATATCTGACATTATAGGTTTATGGTTGACAACATTTATAGACATTTGCCAGCCTGAAGCCATCACTGACTCCTCTAACAACACTTTAATCCTCCTAGATAATGAGCCTCAGACAAAACTCTTGGTGTAAGGATGAGTGAGTAAAGTGGTACACTTACTGGGCACAGAGTCATTTTTCAGGATAAACTAGGAATAATGCCTGGTAAAGTGACTTGCTCAGGGTCACACACAAGGCAAATGAGAGATGATGGAATCAAACCCTGTACTACAAGAACTATAGTTCCCAGCCTTAACCTCTGCATGAACTGCTAGACACTCAAATGCACCCCCTTCTTTAAAGCATATAGCATCATTAGAGACCTAGGTACCTTCATGGATAACAAACTAATGATTGATAACATATTATCTGTTAATAGGAAAGCATTCTACCTTAACCAACTGATTAGTAGGTCATCATTCGCCTCTGTTCATCAATAGTCAGATTTATACTAGAGAGCAATGCACCCCATGAGATGTATTTAGTGAAACCCCTACAGTGGCATCTACTCTTGGCCTACAAGGCTGCTAGTAATGTAGTCTTACATGATATATTATATTTGTAAAATTGTGAAAGATCAAGGCAGCTAAATCAATACTACAGCATAAATATGATTTAGTATAATAGATATTTCTTCCAGCGTTTTCTCAAAGTCATCATCATCATCATCATCTAATTCCTTTTTCCTTATTCTTTCTTAATGGGCTTGGAGTGTCACATCAAATATTGTTACTTTCCCTATTCAGTGCCACTCCCTTACTTTCTTTGACACTCACGCCTGACTGTTGCAGTTCTCCTGTCATGAAATTCATCCATCCTAAGTTTATCTTACCTTCTTGTCTCTCCAAAATCTTCTTCACAAAATTAACTTTTGCTTTCTTGCACATGCACCTGAACCAGTATAATCTGTTCTCTTTGACTTTCTCTGCAATTGGAACTACTATTTTGTGGTCTAATATAATCATTTCTTCATCTTTCCAACTGTGTATCTTATCACCCATCTCAGGTACTTGATCTCCATCGATTCTAGTTTTCTCTACTACTCTGCCTTCAGAGTTCAGAAGTACTAGTCCCACCACTGTTTTGTACGCCTTACTTTTCAGTTGACATTAAAGGCCTGGGGTAATAATAGGGACTGTTGGCTCTCTATGTGACTGTTTATGAGGCCTGTGATGATTCATTCCATTATCTTCAATATTCCCCACCTATGACACAAACTACAGCTTTCTGTTATGCAAAGTACAACCCTTACTATCTTCAAAGTAACCAAAATGAATGGATGGGAAAGCATAGATTTACCCCAGGCCTATCTCCATTGTTCATTATGGACAGGGAAGGAACTAACTGAGTGTACCAATGGAACTGTAGTGGCTAGGCATCAAAAGGCTTAACTGGTGTATTGCCTATTATTGACCTTCAAGTTTCTGAATATAAAAATTCTGTTGGCTGCCTGAGTGATGATCTACTGCAGTCAGTTCTTTCCTCATAGTGGAATGAATCACTGTACAGTTTGTGGGAGAACTGATGGTTGGTAGAAGCAAGGATGAAAAAAATATGTAAAAAAGACTGTTATATCATACACTCAGCACTAAACACAAGTGTGTGTATGTGTGTGTGTGTGTGTGTGTGTGTGTGTGTGTGTGTGTGTGTGTGTGTGTGTGTGCGCGTGTGTGTGTATGGTGTAAGAAACATATAATATGTTTACTGACTGGTCAATTAACACTCTCTACAAAAGGACTGCTGCACATTTGAGCAGTAGTTTACCCTGTTCCAATATTTACTAGAGATACTTTTACTATGCTCTGTATTCTGCAGTCATCACTATGCCATTCTCAATGAATTACATTTACAATTATGTATGCAGTTTTGCATTTTTTTCTCATACGGTAGTTGCTACTGACATGTTGTAGTACAGATTCTGTTGTATCACCCTTTTCTCATCACACGTGCATCAAAAACTAAACTTGTAATCAGGTTTGAAAAAGGATCATGAAGTACTCTTCAATCCAAACTTATCCATGTAAAAATATACTAGCTCAACTACATTCCAGGTCTAAACTTATGATGTTATAGTATGAAATGGCATGGCATAAAACATTTTATTTCTAGGTCTGACCACTGAGTAATACATCTATTTTTATGTAGAGCTAATATATACATTTACAGAAAATGATTTAAGTTTTATACAGTAGAGTACTGAGGCAGTCATTTACACTCTCCATCCATTCTTTTTATCTCGTTTGTCTTCTTTTGCTCATTGCACTCTGTTGTCTGGTGTCACTAGATTGACTTCATTTAATTCTATTACCTCCCTAACTGCACCCTTTTATTGTTTCAAAGGGGGAAGAAGTAAAAAAGGATATCAGTGAGAGGAGTCTGTTTTTGGCATTTATAGTGTGGAGAGAGACAGACACTGTTAGGTCACAAATTTGCAGTTCTTATGCATGTTTCTTAAAATAGGCAAGAAACAAATACATCATACTTGTTTGGAAATTATTTTGCTTGGTGTGTTTTCAATGGTCATATCAGTATAACAATGCTTTTTACTGGTGCAAACACATTGCTGGTTCTGTTTTTTCCCCTAACAGCAAGTTAACAAAATAATCAAAAGGGGGAGCTACATGTACCCAGTGCCTAAGTGCAGCCTTTTACCAAGAAAAATATTTACAAATTTTCCAGTCATGTTGAATTTTCTGCTCATTTTTTACAAAACATCCTTTTATTAAGTGTTAGGCTATAATAACAATAATCAACATGATGACTTTGACGAAACTCACAATTCCTGAAGTAATATAGGGCATTTGAAAATGTTGTGCATTTGGAGTTATTTCAAACAGCTGAGCTTATATTTAAAAGTGTTTTTTTTTCCTTTTAAAAGAACAGTTACAAGGCTGGTTCATTACCTAAACTACAACTATGATTTAATCAAGAAAAATCAGGTAATATATTTCAGAAGTGAATGGCAGCAGAAAATTAATTAGTGAAATTCATGCAACATACTTTCTCAATTTGTCACCAAGTTATAATCTAAAACACAGGCAGCAAGGATATATTAGATGTCAAGGACCTGATGAAGCAAAATATATTTACAGTGACATATCAAAGGAATATTACATATGCTTTCTTAACCAAGGATAGTAGAAAATGCAAATATTAATGTGAAATGTAAAAATTATAAATATTTAAAATTCTACAATATTACCATTAAGTCTTGAAAATTATATTTTAAAATAAGTTAGACAAATTTGGATTTCTATGGCTTTGGTAATAGCTTGTGATGGCAAGCTAGATGATCAAAACAGCAAATCCATGAATGAGCTCAATATGGATTAGTATTCAGCTCATGATTTAAACTTATTGAATCTGAACTCCAAGATTGCTGTTCTTCACATAAAAACACTGCCACAACAATTGATATTTACATACTGGCATAGATAATGTGTCTGGTCTTTTCCCTACCCCCATGTTTGTACAATCATGGAATTTCTATCTATCTATCTATCTATCTATCTATCTATCTATCTATCTATCTATCTATCTATCAATCTACATTTGGGGGGCATGACAATTTGCACTGTGTGAAAGGTTTGACAACCTGGTTTCACCTGGAATAATCTTTATTAAGTTTTAACTCTTCTGGGTTCTGTTGAAAGTAGTTTTGTCCATTTTCGGTCATGATGTAAGTTTTATGAGCAAGGTATTTAAATAATGCATTTTTTCCTGCCATGCTATTGCTGTCTGTGGCATAGAAACCACATAACTGACTTGGCTTTACATATAACCACCAATACCACTAATGAGAACAGAGGCTTCAAACCCAGCTAACACTAAGAGCTGTCTATTAAATATCTTGTGCTCTAGGTAGTCTGTCCACAACCCACAACACAATTTTCATAAGCTGATAAGGTCAGACAGTCAGAACCTGGTATAATTCCAATACTCTTTATTTTCTTCACATTCATCCTAGAGAGGTTGATATGCCAGGTATCTACTAACCTGGCTTGGAATAAGTGGCAGTAGGCATGTATCCTGCCATTAAAAAACATGACAAATCCTCCCCATTACATTCAAGAGATTGTTTATGGACAAAGTATTTTGTTCACTTTGCCTTTCACCATCAAGGATTTGTTATGTCCTAGTTATGAACATAGCGAGTGCATGATGTACAACTGTAAGCCAGTCTTACTGTGTCTATGAAAGGCAAGTAAAAATCATGCTGGCTTATAGGGATATGATATTAGCAAACATCCATCCAATACTGTCTTTAAAATACTGACATGACTGAACATCAGGTGTAGCCTGACAGGTAATATATATGGTATTTATTCATGAATCTACACTCTAGGGTACAACATATTGTTTGCATTTATTTCCTGTTGTTTTTATAGTGATAATGTTGGCACAGATATATGGGATAGCAGGTATAAGATAATGTCAGACTACATTTACATATCCGTTGTCATATTCATATGGGATTACAGATTTGTTAAGAACAAAAAAAGAACTGTACAGTATCTTTAGTAGTAGTTGTTTTATAACATCTAGTTTTACTGTGTTCCATGTCCCTGCAAACATGGACTTTGTTAAAGTACTTTATGAAAAATAATTGAATCATCTAAAATGGGTAAAGTGCTGAGAAAAGTCATTGTTCTTTCCATTTTGATTAGATCTTTGTGACAATTTTTGATTCTACAAACATTTTAATCGCTTCCCGAACGTCTTTATTTCTTAGGGTATAAATAATTGGATTAAGTGCAGGAGTGACAACAGAGAAAAATATGGTACCCAGAGCATGAAACTCATCAGAAACAACGTCTATTTTATATGATGAAAAGCTACTAACAATTGATATATAATAAATGATGACAACTGTTAGATGGGAGCTGCAAGTAGAAAATGCCTTTTTCCGGCCAGCAGCTGAACTAATTTTTAGTATAGCATTGAGTATATTGATATAAGAGAGTACCACAAGTAAAAATGGTATGAAAACAATAATTAAAATAATTGACATTGCCCAAATTGTAAGTGGTGTGATATCACCACAAGCTAATCTGGAAATAAAAAAATGATCACAAAAGCAGTGATTAATTACATTTGGTCCATTAAAAGGAAACTGAGCAGTAAAAATAGAAATTGACACGATTGCTAAGCATGCCACCACAAAACTCATTATTGCCAACAGGATGTTAAATCTTTTATTCATAATGGACATGTAATGAAGAGGACTGCATATTGCTACATAGCGGTCATATGCCATTACCATAAGAAGGAAACACTCAAACTGTCCCATGGAATGTGAGATGCACATTTGTGCAAAGCATGCACTGAATGAAATTGTGTTGGCATTAAAAATAAACAATATTAACATTTTGGGGATAATCGAAGTTGTAAATACCATGTCTAAAACAGCAAGGTTGGAAAGAAAGAAATACATGGGTTTGTGTAACCTCTGATCTACTATAACTCCAATCAAAATTAAAGTATTTCCTGTTAATATGATTATGTAGATCACCAGAAATACAATGAATAAAACTGGTTGATAACCATGGAGATATGGAAATCCTGCAAGAATAAACTCTGTAACTTGACTGTTACTGCTATTACATGTCACCATTGTTGCATAACAATATCTGAAAAAAAAGAAAACATATAATTATGACTTGCATAGAAAATATGAGTTGTTATAAGGCAGTGAATATTAACTCTGATCAATTATAGACCTTCAAGCTCTTGTCTTGAAATGTACTAGCTTATTAATGTTTTATTTCTGAACATTTTGGCAAATAAGTATGCATAAGACATAGAAACTCTACAGATAGCATTGGCTGTGGATTCAATTTACCAAATTAACCCTCTTGTACATAATGTCTTACTAATAATAAGGTCGAAACATAAAGAATTCAGCATGGTCTGCACAGGATTCATTTCTTAAAATCATTCACTCAAATCTAAATAGAAAGCTGCATGATGATTTCTATATGCCATAAGCAGCATCAAGTAAAGCAACATAGCAGAACTGCATATACATGTGTAAAGTATCTCAGGAATGCTTAACACCTAGTAACACAGCCCAAGACATAAATCAACACTATTTAGTGCAGGCATGGTCAGTGTTATTAGTTACATGCCAACAACTTGTGCAGAGTATCATGAGAAATATTTACTAAAACGAGAACACCTTAGAATATATTTATAGGACAGGTAAGCACGTAACATAACTGGAAGAAATGGCAAAGCAAAACAACAGGAGCCATTATTAATAACACTGCAAGCAATTATAAAAAAATAAGTACAATACCAGCATGTAATCATTTATTAATAACAGCAGTTGACAAAAACCTAAAAAAGCTGTAAGTATTGTAAATAGCACAAGGACTAAAGGATAACTGCAGGTAAAACCTGAAAATGACCTATTCATTCATTCATTCATTCATTCATTCATTTGCAGTTGAACTCATTAATCCAAGCCCATTCTGCTGAAAACATAATCCTGCCTTCCCATCTTAATACTGTGATAAGTGAACCTGTCATAATTATTTTTAAGTAGACCCAGTGTAACCCCAATTTTGGAAGATCTGCTCCCATACCCCTGGTCTCTAAATATATTATCTAGAAGATAAAGCTATCTTGTAGAAAAGTCAATTAATTTTAGTCCCGTTTTTCTGAGTTACTGCAGTTTCAGAGGTAGCATATTTAGAGATCTCCAGTGTCGGGGCTCAACCCATGCAAAAATAAATTTGCAAATACAATCTGCATTAGTTAACTGCATAGATATAGTTTATCACCTTAGCTTGATACATTTTACTTTGATTAGCAGAATTATATTTGAAAAAATGCATATATTTGTCATTATAGCATAAACTTTTCTGTATTACTAAGGTCCACTTATCACTGTAAACATTTATAATTATTTTTAAACCTGTTTTACCCCCCCCCAAAAAAAATGCCTGGGACTTCCATGTTTTGTGAAGTTTGGATTGTTTAAGGATTTCAGATTCTATGATATCATTTTATAGAGATACAGATTGCTCTTTGAGGAAAAAGACTTAGAAAGACTGCACTGTTTTCTGCACATCAGTTTGATTTTTCTAGTCACTTTTCATTCTCGATTTGTATATGCAACCATCTTTGACAGACCATTTAAACGGATAATTAAATATTAAGTTTGAAATGGTAGCTGAGTTAGCTGCTTTCTCAAACCAAGACTGTAGTTCCAAGTCGCAGCTTATAGGTTTTTTGCTAAGGTATGAGAAGTGATATGGTTTGTATTGAAATCTAACAGATTTTTTTGGCTCGTAACAAGAAGTTTTGCCTTTGATGGAACCATAACTCCTGCTTAGTTGTGCTTTGCATCAAATACTATCTATATAATGCAAAACAGACTCTGAAAATAAAATAAATTAGACAGATTTATGGAACATAGTGCTTAGGGAGACCAAAAAAATGAAATGCTAACATAAAACCTAGTAGTTAATATGAAAATATGTCTCCTTCTGCATGGCACTGCTGGGGTTGATTGTAAGGAAGGATAGTTAATTAGTGATGTGAAAGACACATTTGAAAACTAAGCTCAGATTCCCTCTCTGTTCATGCACTCTCTTCTGATTGTAACAGCATGGATTTTGTTCTAAACCTAGACACTGGTTACAATAACAATGTATCCTCTCTTTAAAAAGATGACTTTATTGCACCCATGCTTCTCAACCTCACAAAGGCCTTTGACACAGGTAGAAATTCCCTTCTCTTGGATACACTGACATCTGAAGTTGTTGATTCTACAGTTCAGATTTGATGTTGGGGATAATTATTTATCTATGACACTGAATGTAAGAAGTTGAATTCTGTTATATAACGCTTAACCTTTTATACATATTTCTTCAGGAACTGATTTTGAGTCCTTATTTTTCCTAAATTTGTAAATTGGACATGACTTTCCTGTAGTAAAGCCACACACTGTCAACATGATAATAACTCCATGGATGAGAAAGAAAAATTTTGGAGTGAGTTGGATGAAGTGATGGTGAGTGTACCCAAGGGTGAGAGACTGGTGATTGGAGCAGATTTCAATGGGCATGTTGGTGAAGGGAACAGAGGGGATGAGGAAGTGATGGGCAGGTATGGTGTTAAGGAAAGGAATGCAGAAGGTCAGATGGTAGTGGATTTTGCAAAAAGGATGGACATGGCTGTGGTGAATACATATTTTAAGAAGAGGGAGGAGCATAGGGCGATGTACAAGAGTGGAGGAAGATGCACACAGGTGGATTATATCCTATGCAGGAGGGCCAGTCTAAAGGCGATTGGAGACTGTAAAGTGGTGACAGGGGAAAGTGTAGTTAGGCAGCATAGAATGGTGGTCTGTAGGATGATGTTGGTGATCAGGCACTGGGGGGCAGTGAAGAACTACCGAATAGCTGGGTAACTACAGCAGAGATGGTAAGGGAGACAGCTAGAAAGGTGCTTGCTGTGACATCTGGACAGAGGAAGGAAGACAAGGAGACCTGGTGGTGGAATGAGGAAGTACAGGAGAGTATACAGAGAAAGAGGCTGGTGAAGAAGTGGGATTGTCAGAGAGATGAAGAAAGTAGACAGGAGTATAAGGAGATGAGGAGCATGGCAAAGAGAGAGGTAGTGAAGGCTAAGGATAAGGAATATGGAGAGTTGTTTGAAAGGTTGGACACTAAAGAGGGAGAAAAGGACCTGTACCAATTGGTTAGACAGAGGGACCAGGCTGGGAAAGATCTGCAGCAGGTAATGATAAAGGATAGTGAGGGAAAAGTACTCACAAGTGAGGAGATTGTGTTGAGCAGATGGAAAGAGTAATTTCAGGGGCTAATGAATGAAGAGAATGAGAGAGAGAAGGTTGGATGATGTGGGGATAGTGAATCAGGAAGTGAAACAGATTAGCAAGGAGGAAGTAAGGACAGCTATGAAGAGGATGAAAAATGGAAAGGCTGTTGGTCCAGATGACATACTAGTGGAAGCATGGAGGTGCTTAGGAGAAATGGCAGTGGAGATTTTAACCAGATTGTTTAATGAAACCTTGGAAAGTCAGAGGATGCCTGAGGAGTGGAGAAAAAGTGCTTTGGTACCTATTTTTAAGAATAAGGGTGATGTGCAGAGCTATAGTAACTACAGATGGATAAAACTGAACAGTCACAGCTTGAAGTTATGGGAAAGAGTAGTGGAAGCTAGGTTAAGAAGGGAGGTGATGATTAGTGATCAGCAGTATGGTTTCATGCCAGGAGAAAACACTACAGGTGCGATGTTTGCTCTGAGAGTGTTGATGGAGAAATATAGGGAAGGTCAGAAGGAGTTGCATTGTGTCTTTGTGGACTTGGAGAAAGCATAAGATAGGGTGCCTAGAGAGGAGTTGTGGTATTCTATGAGGAAATCAGGAATAGCAGAGAAGTATGTAGGCTTGGTACAGGATATGTACGAGGGTACTGTGACAGTGGTGAAGTCTGCAGTGGGAGTGACAGATGCGTTTAAGGCGGAGGTGGGATTACATCAAGGATCAACTCTGAGCCCTTTCTTATTTGCAGTGGTGATGGACAGGTTGAGAGACGCAAACAGACAGGAGGCCCCATGGACTATGATGTTTGCAGATGACATTTTGATCTGTAGTGAGAGCAGGGACCAGGTTGAGGATACCCTGGAGAGGTGGAGATATGCTCTAGAGAGGAGAGGAATGAAGGTCAGCAGGACTAAGACAGAATATATGTGTCTGAATGAGAGGGAGGATAGAGGAATGGTGAGGATGCAGGGAGTAGAGTTGGCGAAGGTGGATGAGTTTAAGTACTTGGGATCAACAGCTCAAGGCAATAGTGAGTGTGGAAGAGAGGTGAAGAAGAGAGTACATGCAGGGTGGAATGGGTGGATAAGAGTGTCAGGAGTGATTTGTGACAGATGGGTAACAGTAAGAGTGAAAGGGAAGGTCTACAAGAGGATAGTGAGACCAGCTATGTTGTATGGGTTGGAGATGGTGGCAGTGACAAAAAGGTAGGAGTCAGAGCTGAAGTGGCAAAGTTAAAGATGTTGAGATTTGCACTGGATGTAACAAGGATTGACAGGAATAGGAATCAGTATATTAGAGGGTCAGCTCAGGTTGGATGGTTTGGAGACAAAGTCAGAGAGGCGAGATTGCGTTGGTTTGGACATGTGCTGAGGAGGGATGCTAGGTATATTGGGAAAAGGATGCTACTGATGGAGCTGCCAGGTAAGAGGAAAAGAGGAAGGCCTAAGATAAGGTTTATGGATGTGGTGAGAGAGGACATGCAGGTGGTTGGTGTGACAGAGCAATATGCAGAGGACAGAAAGAAATTGAAACAGATGATCCACTGTGGCGACCCCTAACGGGAACAGCTGAAAGAGAAGAAGAAGTAATGTATTGCTTATATTCTAGATGAAGCTCTTTCTACACTTTCTGCAATGCTGAATATTTAATAATGGTCTATTTATCAATCCTCCCAATCAAAAGACATGCTGTGATCTCTGACACTAGTTCTTTACTACTTGCTCTTGTATCCAAATACGGCATGTCTGACTCCACAGTGGACAAATTTAAATACCAGGAGTTCGCACTTTAACAAACAGTTAACACTGCTCACAGAGGTATCGCTGCCAAGATGGTTCACCAACAGCACACTTTAGATCTTAGCTCTGCTCTATATGATCTTACCTGTAATTACTAAGATGTGGCATTGCACAAAGGTTCCATGCAGTTTGTATATTGGGCACAGACTGCTGCACTTCAGTGAAAAATCTTCAATAGATTCTTCCATCAGGATATCAGACTATCAACTTTAATTTAAATCGACAGTACCTTAGGCTTCCTGGTACTGTGCAACATACCCCTAAACCTCTTAGCATAAAAATCAGGAATAAATGAAGGTCAGAGGTCCAAATCAGGGAAAATGTTAAATATTGGTTTTATATACTTAGATATTTGTTACAATAACAGATTTTAAATTAGCATGCATTTTCTGAAGTATGTGCTTTCTGAAATGGAAATGTCTCTCAATATTTATCCTGCTGCACAACTTTTGAAAATGACCGCAACTATTTTTGGAAGCAATACTTAAGCTGCACCATCGATGTTAACATCTTCAGAACTTCATGACCTGCATATTGCATCTTTACTCACTAACCCATCCCCTTCCCTGCCCTTACTTACCCTGACTACATGAATATCAGTACTTTTGTATTTAAATACTGTCAGTTTATGTGTTATCCTATTACATTAAGAAAATCAGCTGTTTGACATGTGGCTATATTTAAGACAACCATAACAGAATGTGTACTATTTAATGATTACTCTTCAGTATTATGCTGCATTTATTATTCCTGCTGTTATCTAATGCATTGTTTACAACTCATCAGACAAAGCCAGTACTGACCTATAAAAAGTAAATTCAATATTAATCAGTTGGTACAGATTGTGATGATACTAGGTTTGCTTACCATGACTTAATTACTAGCCAGATTCTTCCTTCTTTTTTTTTCCTTCATATCCTGTACAACTGTTAAATATTTAATATGCAAAAGTCATGAGTACTATGTAATGACAATGCATACAGCAGAATAAAATCACATTTCATAGAGGTAAACAGACCCATTGTAGTCTAAATAATCTTGACCAGTCTGGAAATAGAAGTTTTTTTTTTTTTTTTAAATCTCACACATTCAGATTTGAATAAGTATATATTAAAGCAAGGAAAAACAGTTACATTAATTAATATACACGCATTTCCAGCCTGGTATCACAGATAAATGAAGTAAAGACAGATTTACTAAGTGAAAAATCTGAACCATAACAGACGTATTAAACTTAGATATTTATAAAGAATATTAATGTAACAAGACTGTGCATTACTATGAATTTTATGGAAAAAAGATATCTGTAAATTCAATGCATTACATGAAAAACATAGATTATTCAACAAAACAGAGGAAAAAATAGTCATATGATAGCAAACTTCTTAGATTTAAACTTCACTATTATTAATAAGGATTGTGCAATATACAGAGAGCAAGCCACCTATGAAGTACATCAGAAGCCTACTGAAAGGTTTGAGAGCTATAGCATAGTTTGCTTTGTCTCGCAAACAACAATAAAATGCAAAACTAGGGCTTGTCCAAAAGTTTTAAAAGCTTTTAAATCTGTTGACTGATAAGAAATGCACTTAAGTAACATTACAGAGTTTCACCAATTAGCAACTGGAAAAAAGACTTTAAATTCCACAAGATAACTTTTCTACTGCTAGGAGTTCATAATATTATAACTCAATTAAAACTAAGCTCAAACATAGTATTACAATATTTTCTGCAAAGTAAAGTATATAATGTCAAAAAACAATAGTGCCTAAAAATGGCATGAGATTAGATGGGCTATATGCACTGGAGTGGAGTAGGTAACTGCCTCAAATTACCTATATGTAAGACCATGAATAAAATATTTTAAAAATAAAATACTGCAAGGCTTAACAAATAAAAATATAAAACTTAAGTTCTACTTAAACAAACTGTGTCATTAGTGGTAGCTTCACACTATTTTTAATAAAAGGTGGAATCTATACTCATTGTAATATAGAAAGTATACGTAAATCATAAAATATACATTTTTTATCACAAGACATATAAACTATCAATAGATTTGCAATATCCATTGTGATTCATAGACATTTTGTGTAGTATACAGCACATTCAATGCATTGAAAGCAACTACATGCAAGCAAACTGCATTTATTCAGTGCAGGGTTAGGTTTATAAAAGGCTATATAATGACATGCAAATGAGGGTACTGTGTGTAATGGAGAACATAATAGAGTACAAGTGCATGGCTATGAGATTAGGTTGTGATTCACACACGTTGCTCTGATGGCAGCAGCAGGATAAGCATCAATTTAAGTGCAAAGAGCACACAGGAAATTGCACATTTGCACTATGTGAAGACATTAGGAGCAGGAACTCCTTTCATGCAGCAGCATTTACTTTATAAAAGGAGTACTCTCTTCCTCTTGAAAGTGTGACATGGTGGTGGGACCATAAACAAAAATGTTACTGGCAGCATATAACCTACTACAAGCTGACATATCAGAATCTGACCAACCTTTTCCAAATGGAAAGAGATATCATACAGTCATTGACTGGCATATTACTCACAAGCAGCAGTGGAAAAATGCATGGACTTCTACTACCAGCGTACCTCAAAGTATGGACCTATCAAACGCAAACAAGAGACACAATGAGTATATTACAGGGTTCAGCATATAAAGTAATGTGTTCCTTCACAGAAATCACAGGAATCATAGGAAATACTAGACTACTCAACCTGAGGCCATGTTTGCCTTGCCAGTAACTACCCATCAGCTCTATCGACCTTTTCAAGGAGGGCAAAGCATGTCAGTTCTGGAGTGTATTTTAGGGTATCCTTCCATTTCTCTAAGCTATGTTTGAAGGTCCACATGGAGTCACCTAGCTTACGATGCAAGTGGAGTGTATTTCAGAGTGAGAGGAGGTGCTGGAAAATGAAAATATCTCTCCATTTAGTTTTATTTAATAACTGATGTTACCTGATAGCTCTTGTTCCAGTGTTGGCTGCACTTTCTGATATGTTGAGAAAGAGGATGTCTCAGGCAGCATGGAAAGCCAGGCACAGCTCTCCCTTCAAAAGCCTTTGTAACACAGAGCACAGGGGCAGTGATTCCCCTTCAAAAGCCTTTGTAACACAGAGCACAGGGGCAGTGATTCCCCTTCAAAAGCCTTTGTAACACAGAGCACAGGGGCAGCGATTCCCCTTCAAAAGCCATTGTAACACAGAGCACAGGGGCAGCGATTCCCCTTCAAAAGCCTTTGTAACACAGAGCACAGGGGCAGTGATTCCCCTTCAAAAGCCTTTGTAACACAGAGCACAGGGGCAGCGATTCCCCTTCAAAAGCCTTTTAAACACAGAGCAGAGGGGCAGTGATTCCCCTTCAAAAGCCTTTGTAACACAGAGCACAGGGGCAGTGATTCCCCTTCAAAAGCCTTTTAAACACAGAGCAGAGGGGCAGTGATTCCCCTTCAAAAGCCTTTTAAACACAGAGCAGAGGGGCAGTGATTCCCCTTCAAAAGCCTTTGTAACACAGAGCACAGGGGCAGTGATTCCCCTTCAAAAGCCTTTGTAACACAGAGCACAGGGGCAGTGATTCCCCTTCAAAAGCCTTTGTAACACAGAGCACAGGGGCAGCGATTCCCCTTCAAAAGCCTTTGTAACACAGAGCACAGGGGCAGCGATTCCCCTTCAAAAGCCTTTGTAACACAGAGCACAGGGGCAGTGATTCCCCTTCAAAAGCCTTTGTAACACAGAGCACAGGGGCAGTGATTCCCCTTCAAAAGCCTTTGTAACACAGAGCACAGGGGCAGCGATTCCCCTTCAAAAGCCATTGTAACACAGAGCACAGGGGCAGCGATTCCCCTTCAAAAGCCTTTGTAACACAGAGCACAGGGGCAGTGATTCCCCTTCGAAAGCCTTTGTAACACAGAGCACAGGGGCAGCAATTCCCCTTCAAAAGCCTTTTAAACACAGAGCAGAGGGGCAGTGATTCCCCTTCAAAAGCCTTTGTAACACAGAGCACAGGGGCAGTGATTCCCCTTCAAAAGCCTTTTAAACACAGAGCAGAGGGGCAGTGATTCCCCTTCAAAAGCCTTTTAAACACAGAGCAGAGGGGCAGTGATTCCCCTTCAAAAGCCTTTGTAACACAGAGCACAGGGGCAGTGATTCCCCTTCAAAAGCCTTTGTAACACAGAGCACAGGGGCAATGATTCCCCTTCAAAAGCCTTTGTAACACAGAGCACAGGGGCAGCGATTCCCCTTCAAAAGCCTTTGTAACACAGAGCACAGGGGCAGCGATTCCCCTTCAAAAGCCTTTGTAACACAGAGCACAGGGGCAGTGATTCCCCTTCAAAAGCCTTTGTAACACAGAGCACAGGGGCAGCGATTCCCCTTCAAAAGCCTTTTAAACACAGAGCAGAGGGGCAGTGATTCCCCTTCAAAAGCCTTTGTAACACAGAGCACAGGGGCAGTGATTCCCCTTCAAAAGCCTTTTAAACACAGAGCAGAGGGGCAGTGATTCCCCTTCAAAAGCCTTTTAAACACAGAGCAGAGGGGCAGTGATTCCCCTTCAAAAGCCTTTGTAACACGGAGCACAGGGGCAGTGATTCCCCTTCAAAAGCCTTTTAAACACAGAGCAGAGGGGCAGTGATTCCCCTTCAAAAGCCTTTTAAACACAGAGCAGAGGGGCAGTGATTCCCCTTCAAAAGCCTTTGTAACACAGAGCACAGGGGCAGTGATTCCCCTTCAAAACCCTTTGTAACACAGAGCAGAGGGGCAGTGATTCCCCTTCAAAAGCCTTTGTAACACAGAGCACAGGGGCAGCGATTCTAGCTTGTCCTGCAACTAAGATTTTTGAAGCCTGAGATCCTTTATGTTGAATATTCTATAATGGTTCTAACCAAAGCGGAGTCAAGGACAACAATAACTTCCTTGGATTTGATGAGATGCTCTGTTTGAATAATTTTGAGATATAGAAGGAGTTTTTGACTGCAGTTGCTATATGGTAATCAAAGGAAAGGAAGGAGTTAACCCATGTGCCTGGGCCCCTGATCACAAACTCAATGAGCTGTCTTTGATACACTAGCTATAAGGGATTTGCTGATAATCCTGCATTCCTTAGTGTTTAGTTTGAGCTCTTTTTCAGTGCACCAAGAGTTACCGTGTTAATTCCATTTGAAGGCTGTTGGTACCATAGGCTGATTTAACATTTACACCCAATAGACAGTGATCTTTGTTATCTGTATTAAAGTGTTTAGAACAAACAGATAAATGTCAAAAAGTAGCAGGTCTAGTATGGAACCCTGGGGATGCCACTAGTCAACTTTTCCCTGAACAAGGAGGCATCATCAACCTTGACAGCCTGTGTTCTGTCCTTGAGCCAGTATGTAATCCAGCTTACCACATCAGGGTCAATGTGTAACGCCATTCACCTCTTTACAACCCCTTCATGTGGTATATGGTGTCAAATGCCTTAGCTAGATCCAAACAGGCAGCATGACAAATGTAACCAATGTGCACCAACTGCATGACATTTTCAGAGAAGCATACAAGATTTAACAGGCATGTTTTGCACTTAACAAGTGAATCACTGTGGGTTAAGCCTGATCAAACTTTTAATTCCTTTTCTTATGAGGTCAGTGATGATGAGTTCCATGGTTTTACAGACAAGTCCATTAAGGATAATGGATCTGTAGTTCCATGAGTCAGAGGCGGGGCCACCTTTATGGAAGAACATCATCATCACAGTGCACCATGACCTTAGAACATGTGCTTTAACAAGGCTTAGGCTGAACAGCTTAAGGGGCAGAACAGCAACAGCCTGCTTGTCACTATTTATTATTAGACAACCTGTTATATTATGGGAACTAGTATGGGGTAGGGTTAACATAATGGTTAAGGCTTTTACCTCACAGAGACAAGGTACAGGGTTTGATTCTGAACTCTGGTGATTGGGTAGGACTGTAATAGTGTGCAGACTGATAGCTAAGTATTTACCTATATACTTATGAAGAGGTGTTTTTGGTCTTAGAAAATGCTTTAAGGGTATTATACTTTGAAGTGGTGTGTGTGTGACGCAGGGATGTTTGGAGTAGGGATGATAGCTTCAGGGGAGAAATTTACTTCAGAATTATTTGCTGGTATTCAAGATTGGACTTTGGGTCTAGATGATGGTCGCTGCTGATATGACAACCAAACCAGAGGTGCAAAAATGGGAAAAATGGATGAATGTTGACAATGTCTTTAGGGCAGGAATGGGAGGAGCCATTATAGATAAATTCAGTACAGTGGTGTGTTATCCTTAGTTTTCTAATAAAGCTAAAGAATATCTTATAATTAACTTTAGCCTTCAAATCGAGCCTGAGTTCATGTGATGCTTTGCTGGTCTTTATAGCTGAATTAGCTTTCTTGGTGAGGCATTTTGTATTCTTTGTAATATGAGGTTTTGACCGTACAAGGCAAGTTAAGGATTTTTTTTCCTTCTGTTGTATAATTTATTAATATCTACTGACCACCGGGGTGGTTTGTTGTTGAATTTGCCTCTCCATTTGGTTTTGGTGGGACTGTCAGAGCATTTTTCTATACACAGCATACAGATCCTTGGCATACATTGCTGCATATTCCATATCCATTGTGAGTCTGGAATGAGAACATTTTGAGATTTCATCATACAAGTGCAAAAGGTTTGTTTTTTGTGAAGTCTAAGGAGGGTGGTGTTAGTTACCAGGAGATGGGTGTTCTGAGGGTAAAGAAACAGTTTGCAGTCCAACTTAAATAATGAGGGGTCAGCCAGGGGCACATGAGTATATTCAGAATATCAACATGTTTGAACACTGAAACTCAACACATCAATCATATAAGGTCAAAACAATGAACGTATGTTGCTAACAGCTTTATAATAGTACTGAACAGATAGTTTTGAGTTGTGCAACACTGGTAGAGCAGGGCTGTTTTTTTCTCTTACCCCACTGTAGTGATATGACAAAGTTTGTTTATATATAATTAATGGGGGGTGTGGTGGGTACAGTGCCTTCACATGGGGGAGGTCCAGGAGGGCTTGCCCCTGCAAAGATGTTGGTTTTAATTGTTTTGCTTTTGTGTGTTTTTACGTTGTCTGGTGGATTTTTTGAGCTTTGATGTTCAAAGTTGTCAATATTATGAATGCATTCTGCACAGAACACGCCAGGGCTGAGTTGATGAGAAATAGGTCCAAGATATTACTACCCTGGTGGGATTTCAGACAATTTGATCCAGAGAATTCTTATTAACTCAATCCAAGAAACGTTGTACATACCCTACATTAGAAGTGTAAGTAATATAGTATATGGAGGCATAGTTGAAGTCACCAAGGATTAATGACCCATCTATTTTAGAGATAATTTCAATAAATCCAAGGACGTTTTCATGATATTATGGGGCCAAAGAATGGGATCAGTAACAAACAATACCATACCTCTCAACTGTTCACAGAATGTCGAGATTTTTGCCTAATATTTGTGGTAGGCTTCTCATAAAAGTGTTGTTTTCTGGCAACTCATTGAGGGTTAAAGTCAGAAAATAATAACAGATACAGACTTCATACCCTTCAGAAAATTCATGCTAATGCAAAACCTGTTATTCTATCAATTTTCTAAATTTGCAAGAGCAGTATTTTAAAAATGTCCATATTTTTGGGCCTTTGTCCACCATTAGTGATAGTATTCTCCTGATTTCTTGTTCTAAGAGGTTGAGAGGTATGTCTATAAGTTGAAATTTTGATTTACCTAATGTGAGCTTGAATTTGATGATCTCATTGGGGGGGTCATGATATATCATTTTTGATGTGATAAAATATCCCTGACTAACACTGAGACCCCCCTTCATTTCCAGTGGACTTGAAGGCATGATAAGCACAGAACTCAAAATGTATGAGGTGTTCCCATTACACTTGACCCATGTCACAATGACTGCACATACATCTGGAATCATTCCAGATGCAGAAGTTCCTCCATATCAGGCAGTCGGTTGTTAAGATGTCCAGCATTAATAAGGGCTACCTTGATATGCTACGTGTACATCTGAATAGGCTATTTTCATCCAACAAAACGTGAGATGGTGAGCCACAATGATGCACTGCTTCTGTTTATTGACTTCTTCCTCAGAGTGTCGGGTGCTATAGATTATACACATTGCAATAAAATTTGCACAGGTATATGTTGCTATGTCAGTGTAAAGGACTATGATTCTAGCCACTTCCAAGTTGTGTGCAATATGGAGAGGTTGATAACAGTGTGTCTGCACAACATCTTGGCAGTGTATATGATTCATTCAACTGGCATACTGGGCATCTGTATAGCCACAGAAATACCAAGCTGGTAAGTGCAGACATGTGGTGATTTGAACAATATACAGCCAAAGACAGTGAGTATGTGTGTCTCACCCCAATTTATTCCTACTGCATTTCACATTATGTAGAAAACCCACTAAGCCACCACATCTTAAATGAAATGCAATATAGAACTCCCAAGTGGAAGCACAGGATATTACAGGGGGATTGGGGTTTGGCATAACGGTTAAGGTGTTTGCCTCACAGACACAAGATACAGAGTTTAAATCTTGGGAAGCATGTCTAGGATTAAAAATGTCCCCTGGGGTCATTAGCCTAGTAATCACGGATGAGCCTATGAACCTATGTGTCTGCTGAGCTTAGATACAGCTGCAATCCAGTTTAGTATATCCATGCCACAGCATCGAAATTATTTGTAGCATGATGCATGCTATTGATTATGGTTATGAGGAAGTATCCAGATCATTCATCCATCTTGAACATGCCTGAACCCACTGCAGCAGAATCTGTAAGATTCACAACACTAACATCATACAGCAGCAACAGTTAGACTTGCCATGCATCTGTGATGGATGGGAAGGTTTGATCAAGGGGATAATCTCTGTAATAGATGTCCTACAGTGTCAAAGAGGAAGTGCCACTATGGTGCTATGACTGGGAAAGGGGGCTACTACATGATCATGCTATGGGGCCTCAACTCAATTTAGGAATCGCAGTACTAGAGGCCTTTCATGGCATGGATGTTGTGCTACTGTGGGAGTGTGATCTGTAGAGGTCTGTTTTTGAGGTTCCTGCCCCTGGAAGCTGGCAGCTGCGACACCCCACAGTGTGGGATGGTAGTATATTGCTCCTAGAGTCTCAAATACAGACTGTGTACCTTGTGATGATGTCCCAGGGTGATCACCTCTTGTGTATACCCACCTCTTACCATATGCAATACCACTGGGCAAGTATGGCAGTCTGGTAGTGCAGAGACATAAAGCCATTACTATGGCCCAGGTAACCAGGTTCAATTAGCAGTTCAGATGACTGAAGTATCAGCAGGTATGAATAGGCATGCCCTTCCAGCATGTGTGGGAGCTTGTCAACAATGCTTCTTAATCAGAGGTGCAGTCCAGCAAAGGGAGTTGCCTTCACACATAGTTGACCAGCATGGGGGGACTAGGAAAGGGAGTGGGAAGGGTATATGGAGAAAAAAGACCCCCACAAAGGAAGCACAGGTAGCCAATCCCCCAAGAAACCTTTGGGATCCATAACCAGATCCAGCAATACTGGAGTAAGTATGGTGGGGGTTAGGACTATGGCTGGACTGGTCATGGACATTTTAAGCTTAGCCAATTCCCTTTTAGCCAATTCCCTTTTGGTGCTTGAATTAACATTTTCTGATTGGTCTTACCTATCCCATGGCTGATAATTGTATATTAGCTCTAGTGAGAATACTGATGATCATACCATAGATGAGGGGAGCCCATGTAAGGGATGCAGCATTAGGAACTGCCACTATCATTAATGGCATGGGGAAAAATGGGAGTACATTTTCTTACATCCTTAGATCCATGTTGCATTTGAATATGGATGGATCAGAATACCTCCACTTCATGCGAGGCCCTGTGATATTCATGTAAATATGTATCATGTATTTAAAACTGCAGACATGAAACATAACTTTACTGCCATTCCTGTTCACCTCATCACCTTGGAAACCTATGGAAAGCATATTTGTTGCTATCTTTTTAAAGTTGCCTACACTCTGTATTGCTCAGTTGCTGTATACATATTATATATGGTTACTATGCCGGTGCATTCCCCTCTAAAACAAGTGATGATGAGACATTTTGACATCTGTGTCAACTCCTCCAGTTTTAATACTAATGCTTCCTTCTCCATGTAGGGTCACTATTAAGTGTTCCACATTGGGTAGGCTTGCAGTGCTAGCTAGCCACCCTCTAGTAGCTGACTTTTCTGCTGCTACTTTTTATTCCTTCTTGCAAGGCCCCTTTATCATGTCAGTGACATACTTCCACTTTAATGTACTCAAAATTCCAAATACCTGCATCACTAATGTCATGAACTGCTGTGTACCACACATTGTCCTATAGGTCTGCAGTGTGTATCACTGAACCAAGTTTCATGAAATCCTAGATAACTGAGCTAAGTCCATTGAAACCTGGCTCATCTTACACTAAGAAAAATGAGTCAAACTTGCCCCACCCCCACAGGATCCACGTTAAAGCCCATCCCCTTGAGTTTTGCTGAGATAGTTTATGACTGGTCAGGCTGAGTACCCCAAGGGTCATCAAAACATTATCAACACTTCTGTAGAGACTGGTGTGTACCCCATCTCCCCAACAAGGACCAATCACTGGTCCTGATTGCTGTAGCAAGATATTGTTCTCAAATTGACTAAATTTCTTCAGCCTCTGTCACCCTCTTGAAATGATGACACCTATGAAAATAAGATGTAAAACTATGTAACTGCTGGGAACAAATGCACACCACAGCTTGGTATGAGTATACAGTACAAGTTAGAGAAGGATAAGAATGCAGGATGTGTCACCCATGCTGTTCATGGAGGTATATTCCACTCGTACCACAGATCAATGGCAAAGAGAGATAGGTGCAGGGGTAGATTATAATACGGAGAATTTGGGCAGCCAGCCATGGCCCACACCTCCAGGGGGGCCCACACATTTACATATGTATGTAGGTAGGTAGGTAGGTATTCAATAGCTTTTTTACTTGCTTGTCTAGTTATTGGCTTACTTATGTAAAGAAGAAATACTAGCAGCAATTGTTTACTTTTAACTCATTACAGCTGAGTGATGCCTCCAGGTGTTTCTGCAGTTACATCCTACTGACGTCTTTAGGCATTAAATACCACTTGTTAATATTTGCATTATTAATTCCAAAACCATGTACAAAGTATTAATAGATTTCATCTTAAAGCTTACTCAATGACAAACACAACTTTAGTGACATTTGACTTCTGTCTAGTACAGGTAAAGAGATATTAATTGTTGTTGGTATGATATTTATTTATATTACCCTGAATTTCATGCTTTTCAAAATATCTTCACTACCACGTAGCACAGACAGTCCTCCTTAACCTCATATGAACAAATGAAGCTGACAGTATGTATGTTACTTGCATGAGTGCTGAAATATTGTAAGTCATTTAAAAATAATGCCAGCTTAAGAGTTAATGACTTTACTGAGACTTATAAAATCTATTTTAAGACCTAGAACCTACCATTGTGAAATAGTTTGTTCTAAACAGTCTGCCCTTTACATTTTCTTAGAAACCTCTATACTTCCAAAGATATAAACACGTGTTTGAAATGTGAGAACATAATCTGATTTAATCAAAAATCTTAGGCTACCCCCATTGGGAGTGACAGTGTAAATTTACATGGCTCCATTGAAGGGAATGAGATAATTTACAAAAACAAATTATTAGCCACTATCAATAACATCAGGACTGCTAAAAGCAGCAGCAAAAGTAATCACAGCTGGATCCTAACAGAAATAGCATTAGTCGGTCACATCACGTTATAGTTCAGCATCCCATTCATTTCTCCAACTTCCTCTGTATCCATCGTACAACAAATTCTTTTAGACATTTTCCAGCAGATGTACCACAAAACACCATTATACTTGGAAACTTCAACATCACTGTCAAGCTAGATCCTCTAAACAAAATGATCAGTTTCTATAAAATTGAACAGTTAGTGAAACAGACAACAGACAACTAGAGCTGTCTGGCAGGCTGCTTGTATCAGGTAAATCCATATCAACTAGTAGTTCCACTTTTAATATCATTAACACTAGCGTAACATAACCATCATTTCTACTACTATGGGCAATCATTATACAGCAGTGTTGTGTAAACTGCATTTTGTTTTCTAGCCTGCTCCTAGACACATGCAGTCTGCATAGTAATGATTTAAAGACCTTGTGCAGTATGGCGACCACGGTGGTGCAGTGGTTAGCGTTGCCTCCTCACAGCAAGAGGTTCTCCGGTTTGATCCTTGGCTGGGGTGCCTTCTGTGTGGAGTCTGCATGTCCTTCCTGTGGTCATGTGGGTTTCCTCCGGGTGCTCCGGTTTCTTCCCACATCCCAAAGACATGCTGTAGGTGGATTGGACACTCCAAACTGGCCCTAGGTGTGATTGTGTGTGTGTGTGTGTGTGTGTGTGCCTTCTGTGGATGGTTGGGTGCCGAATTGGCAACTCGACACTGTAAAACTCCACTACCAATCATGAGCGGACAGTTGATCTGCTGTGACGACCCCTAACCGTGAAAAGCCAAAAGAAGTGCAGTATGTTCTGTTAGATTAGTATAATGTAGATGATGTGAGAAACTGGCCACTGATTAGTTTTCTTTAATTGCTGGGTACCTCCTGCCTTATATGTGACTGTCCCAAACCTAATGTACCAATGCACCTTAACACATGTGCAGCAAATCTTAAGAAAAAAAAAAACTTTGTCTCATTGCTATTTATTTTAAATGGTCAGTTGCTGACTATGAAGGGGGGTATGCACAATCTATAGTTTGCATATTAACATTGTAACTAACATTGAAAATAACTACTGACCAAAAGGGTCAGAAAGGTAAAATGCTTTTCTGAGTCTCTGCTTGATTCTTTGTACATTTAAACTCCCCTCACATACAGACTACTTTCCACTGACTATTCCCCTCAGAAAACAGTTAATGCAAAGTTCCACCTTATACCCACTGCAAAACACTACTGACCAATCACTTGCACAAGGATCTTTAACTCTTGAAATTTGAAATTCCAAAGCATAGTTAGCATAACATAAAAGCCCACCTAGTAACTATGTGACTGTCATCAGTTTGCCGTCCATTCCCTATTGCAGTATTACTAGCATATCAATGTTTAATGAACATAGGCAATTTATTCTTCAAGGGCAACAGCCACTTTATTTGTAGATGAAACAATGAAATATAAAGTTGTTTTCTAGTAGAAACCTGTTCATTAGTTAGAGATCCCTTTAATGTAGAATTATTTAGATGACTGACTTCTGCAGAGATTTTGTATATTTACTGATATTGGTGGATTGTAATGACAGAAGTTTGAGTGGCCTTTTATGGTTGAAATTTTCTGAAATGGGTAGTTTTGTCATTATTGGTTCATGTATTTTGTTTCATTGCTTACTAGAGGACTGTTCAAAACTACAAATTTAAAATGCATTTTAACAACTGGTGCTGTGTTATACAAGGAATATAATTTAATACATGCAGGAAAGTGAATCAAAGAATGCATACATGTATGCAAAGCCCTAAAAATGTGTTTGAAAACAGCCCAGAGGAAAGTGTGAAAGGCTCAAAATCATGGGCAAAATTTAAGCTTTATTCCTGTTACCAAAGCAATGGATGAAGGTAAAACAGTTCACACTACATTACTTTGACCTGGCCAAGCCTTTTGACACAATCCCTACTCAGGTGGAGTACAAAAGATGAGCAATGAAGAAGCAAACACTTGCATCACTAGCTGGATTGCCAACTTGCTCACAGGATGCAGGAAATCAAAATAGGGGATGAGACCAGTCACCAATGGAGTCCTCCAGGGTTCGATGCTGAGAATTTTTCTGTTTGACATATACATCTCAAAAGTAAAAGGAAATATCAAAGGGCATTGGCTGGCTAAGTTTGAGATGACTGCAAGCTAAGAGCAGTTACTGAATCACCAAATGACTTAACCATCATACAGGAAGGTTTGTCCCAAATAATAACTGGTTTCAAAATCATGACAATGCCCTCAGAGAACTGACCCAATTGTTTGGCATTTGGGAACTTGTGTGTACAGTGACCTAACGTTTGAAAAACATGTACCCACAGTCATAAGAACGTCTTTCTATATTGCACAGCTTATAAACAAATTGATTGTGACTAGATCTAGAGATGTTGTTGTCCCCCTTTACAAAGCTCTCATTTTGTCAATCATTTTGTATAACGCCCACTTTGGCATGTATCAGTCCAGCCCCATGCAACAATTGAAATACCTTCAGAGATACCTTACTAAAAGGATACAAGTCCTAAACAATAGGTTGAGCATGGACCACCTCAAAGATTTATTACTATACTCTGTATCTTACAGAGTGCTTAGAGGTGACGTGTCTGGCATACAAGGCATCCTCCAACCTAATACTGATGGATCTACTGAATGTCAGCAATTCAAATGGCATCAGAAATACTCAGTCCAGGTATCTAAACTGAATGTTGTGGAGAGATGGATATATATCACAGAGGCTACCACTGCTTCAGAACAGACTATACATAAAAATAAAACAAAGCTCATCCATCCATATTCAAATGCAACTTGGATCTAAGGATGGGTAATAGAAAATGTACTCCAGGATTGCCCCTCATGCCATTAATGGATAGTGGCAGTTCCTAAATGCTGCATCCCTTACATGGGCCCCTCAAATTATCTATGGTATGATCACAGTTATTCTCACTAGAGCTAATATGCAATTATCAGCCATGGGATAGGTAAGACCAATCAGAAAATGTTAATTCAAGCACCAAAAGGGAATTGGCTAAAAGGGAATTGGCTAAGCTTAAAATGTCCTCCCAGTAAACCAATGTTGTGGTAGTAAATAGTTATAAAAATTGCCCTTTTTAGATCACTAAGTGGCTCTATCACCCTCCAGCCGCCCCCCAGTCCTCAACAGCTTCCGGTGCCTATGAGTGCACAACTATACCAAACTTATATAGAGCTAAGCTAAAATTCATAAGGAATAGACAGAAAGCTCTAGCTGGCAGCCCAACATATTTCCAGAAAGAAATAAAGAAACTTGAAGGAAGTGCTGGAAAATCCTCAGAATTTTTCTGCCACTCAGGCTTATAAAGAAAAGCAAATGTTAATTTACAAATATAGGTATTGCCTAACAGAAACCTTAAAATGCATAACAAACAAGTTCTCTCTTTACCAAAGCCAACCAATTTATAATTCCTCAAAGCCCTTTCAGTCATCATCTTCCTAGATTTATACATTAGTAGCTTACACCTGAATATTCTATTTTAGGTAAATTTCTGAAAAACAAGTTTAAAAAGCCTTACTGAATACCATGGAGAGAAGTGGAGCATCCTTCTCTATGCCACATCCATTCTTTTTTAAATTGATAATTGCTCAGATTGCAAAACCCCTTTCATACACATATGCAGTCAATGTATCAGTTAGTTCAGGGAGCTTCCATACCCAGTTCTAGCATGTGTTCATAATTCCTCTGCTCAACAAACCCCATGCTAAGAAGTGCAATGATTTCAGACCAATTGCTAAATCTTTACCCACTTACAAACATTTTCATAAAACTATCTATAAACAAGTCCTAGACTACATTCACAAATACAGGGTTATATGTGATGCCTAACATGCCTTCCATAGGCCATTAGTACTATGACTGGCCTATACACAGCCAACAACCTTAATAACAAGGTTGCACAACTCCGTGCTCTCCTAGAAGTCTACTCCTTTGACATTCTTTGTTTAACAGAAACTTGGTTAAAACCTTCAACTAAAGACAATGAAGTCATCCCACCCGGTTATAATATTTTGTGACTTGACCGTACAACCAAAAAGGGTGGCGGTGTAGCTATCCTTTTTAAATCTGGCCTACAGATTACTACTTTCAACCTCAAGTCTCCAATGCTGAAATTCTTATTACCAAGCTTCAACTTAACAAATTCAAATCCATTTATATTATCTGTACCTATCTTCCTCCTGGTAATAACATTGCCACAATAGAGAATATCCTCTATTGGCTATCTCAAAATTTGCCTCAAGAAACCATAATCCTAGGTGATCTTAACATTGATTGGAAGTGTTTGAGCAGTTGCCACCCTACAAGCCATATAAACCTTTTTGGTTTTTCACAAACCATTACCTCACCTACAATGATAAACAAGCCTAATAAGAAAGAAAGTACCTTAGATTGGATTCTCATAAATAGTCATCTCCAGACATATGAATATGGTACCGTCCCTGATGATGTAAGTGACCACTCACTAACCTACATCATCAGGCATAAAACCAATCTACCTAACCCAACCATATCTAGAACAATTAGAACCAAGAAAAACTTCAACCCCAATCTCTTCCAAAGGGAACTAAGAGCATGCAACTGGTCTCCCTTAAAATACCTCCCACTGGAGGAAGCTGTCAATTACTTTAACTCTAACTTCTTAGCCATTCTAGACCACCATGCCCCAATGTGCTCTATAAGAATGAGAACTAAATCTGCCCCATGGCTTTCAAAAGAAACCAGGCAAAAAATCAAACTCAGAAATAAATACTGGAACAAATCTCGATCAACTAAAAACCCAGTAGATCAACAAAACTTCAGGCAACTAAGAAACAAAACTAAAAAAGCAGTACTGTGTGACAAAAGAAACTACTACCTACAATTCCAAAAGACCCACCATAATCAACCACAAAAGTTCTGGGCAAGTATTAATCAATTAATACACCCACGTCAATCCATCACACCAAACCCACAAAGCACAGACCAAGAGAATTCTAAACAGACTGCTAATACCATTAATACCTATTTCACTGAGGCCATTCAAAACCTTGCCAGTCAGCTATCCACTCAGGACTTACCTATATCCAACTATATCACTAACCCTCCCCTCCATTTCACTTCCAACCAGTCCCAACTACATATATTCTTGCCTTAATCCAAAAACTTAAACCATGCACTCCTTCAGCTGACCAGATACCCACTGAATACCTCCAAAAGGCAGCCAAATCTATTGCCTACCTCATTTCCATTCTTATCAATAGAACAATCACTGAAGGACAAATCCCTAGCATATGGAAGGTCTCCCATATTATCCCCCTTCATAAGGGAGGTAACTCCACTGAACTCTCCAATTACCGTCCCATTGCCCTACTGTCTCCCCTAGCAAAGATCATGGAAAAATGCATCCATAAACAATTGCTAGACCACCTAATCTATAATAACGTACTTTCCAACTCTCAACATGGTTTCAGACCCTCACACAGCACTACTACTGCCCTTTCAGACCCTCACACAGCACTACTACTGCCCTTCCAGACCCTCACACAGCACTACTACTGCCCTTTCAGACCCTCACACAGCACTACTGCTGCCCTTTCAGACCCTCACACAGCACTACTGCTGCCCTTTCAGACCCTCACACAGCACTACTACTGCCCTTTCAGACCCTCACACAGCACTACTGCTGCCCTTTCAGACCCTCACACAGCACTACTACTGCCCTTTCAGACCCTCACACAGCACTACTGCTGCCCTTTCAGACCCTCACACAGCACTACTACTGCCCTTTCAGACCCTCACACAGCACTACTGCTGCCCTTTCAGACCCTCACACAGCACTACTACTGCCCTTTCAGACCCTCACACAGCACTACTGCTGCCCTTTCAGACCCTCACACAGCACTACTACTGCCCTTTCAGACCCTCACACAGCACTACTGCTGCCCTTTCAGACCCTCACACAGCACTACTACTGCCCTTTCAGACCCTCACACAGCACTACTACTGCCCTTTCAGACCCTCACACAGCACTACTTCTGCCCTTTCAGACCCTCACACAGCACTACTACTGCCCTTTCAGGCCCTCACACAGCACTACTACTGCCCTTTCAGACCCTCACACAGCACTACTGCTGCCCTTTTAGACCCTCACACAGCACTACTGCTGCCCTTTCAGACCCTCACACAGCACTACTACTGCCCTTTCAGACCCTCACACAGCACTACTACTGCCCTTTCAGACCCTCACACAGCACTACTACTGCCCTTTCAGACCCTCACACAGCACTACTACTGCCCTTTCAGACCCTCACACAGCACTACTACTGCCCTTTCAGACCCTCACACAGCACTACTGCTCCCCTTCTTTCCTTCACTCACTGTATCAACAAAAACCGCAACCTTAATAGGCTTTCATCTGCACTTTTTATAGATCTGTCTAAGGCGTTCGATATGGTAAATCACCAGTTACTTATAAAAATCCTCAAATCTCTGTCACTAGATGCATTAGCTATAAAATGGTTCCAATCCTCTCTGGATAACAGTCAACAGGCTGTGCTTTGGCATAATATTCTATCTACCCATCAACATAGGGGTCCCCCAAGGGTCCATATTAGGACCTCTCCTGTTTTCTATATTTATCAATGACCTTCACCTAGCAATCCCCCAAGCTACATGCATACAATATGCAGATGATTCCACACTTATATGCTCAGCCACATCCATACCTGAGCTTTACTCCCTTACCCAAAAGGTCTTTAACACAGTTGAACTATGGTTTACTCGATGCTGTCGCCTTCTAAACCCCAAAAAAACTAAACTCCTCCTTTTCACTCCTACTTATAAGTCTCCCCCAATAGACTTCACAGTAACATCCAGTAACAGTACTCCTATATCCACAGACCCAACTACCTAACTACTTGGTATCACCATAGATAACAACCTTAACTTTGACACCCATATTAATAATACCTTAAAATCTGTTAATGCAAAACTGGGCTCTCTCTACAGAATCAAACCCTTTCTTTCTCCTGCAGCTAGAATAACTATTGCTCACACTCACCTAATTTCTACTCTCCTCTATGCCTCACCCATATATACTAATCTCTCTAAAAACAACCTTAATAAAATGGAAAACTCCTACAATAACATAGCCAGATTTGCTACAGGTAACCCTTTCAGAACCCACCAACTGTATTAACCTAAAGCAACTAGGATGGCTTGAATTACAAAATTAGCTTAAATTCCACCAACTTACCATTGCCCACAAAACCCTTTACCATCCTACCAATACCCCTATACTATCTACCCTCATTATCCCCTACAACAATCTAAAGACCTTACGTTCATCACATAGACTTCTAGTAAATATGTGTAAGTCAAACAACAGGGTTGGAGACTCACTTTTCTCTAATGCTGTTGGAAAATCCTGGAACCTTCTTCCTGGCGAACTTTCCTCAGTTCCCTCTATATCACTCTTTAAAAACAAACTGAAACTTTTTCTCAGAACACACTGGTTGTGCCCCTGTACCAAACCTGACTGATCTACCACCTTCCTTACTTGGATCTACCTACTCTCTTCTTCTCAATATTCTTGTTCCTTTTCTTAACAACTGACCTAGACCTTTCTAGATTTTTTTTACTTACATCCTCTTAATTTCTTAAAGCAGACTAGTTATTAACTCTTATACTGATTATTACAGCTCCTACGTTTTGTTTTCCTTCTTTATGTCTACTAATATATTATCTAACTCAGCTGCTATCTTTTTATATGTTGTATTGCAACTACATTTGTATTGTATTAAGTATATTTGTATATTTAGCACTATGCTATGAACAAATGACCACTGTGATTATTCCCTGTTTTTTTTCTTGCAATGTTTGACATACAAATTAATCTTTGTAAAATGTGATTATATTTTTACTTCCTCGGAGCTTATCTCCCTGTGCCTCTACTGAAAATGGACATATATCCAGTTAGACTAGCCCGGTCAACAAATATAAAATAAAATAAATAAACAACCAAATGTTCAGTAACATGTATGAATCTAGATTAACAGATGGACTATTCCTAGACAGGATCAGTGCATTTAAAACAGTCAGCCATCCTCCTTCAAAAGCTAAATTTGGAACCCAGACAATATTATGGTTCCAAAGTTTCCTTTAAAACTGATCATTCTAGGTCCACTGGAAGAACATGTTAGTTTTGTGTCCATTGTTTTTCTCACTTTTCATCAATGGTCTCACCAATTACATCTCCAGTCTGAATATTATATTGTAGGCTGAAATCTCTCATACTTGAAACAGCTACAACTGGACCTGCAAGACATCTTCAATAAGATTGGCAACTGAAACAAAACAACTGGATGCTTATCAACACCTTAAAAGCTAGTATCATAGTCTGTGGAATACCTCAAAAGATAACAAAGAACACCTGTTTATGTGTATAACAGCAATACTGAAGCAACTTTCCAAATGTGACTGCACAAAAATGCCCTGGCCTCACAACTGACCACACACAATACTTCTCTAAAACCACAGACATTATTATAAACAAAACACTCTTGCAGCTAAAATTGTGCTATAAAATATCCCACTTACAACAGTTTCCATTCAAGTCATAATATGGAATGTATTAATTACAAAAATTGAATATGGTCCTCCATTAGTGCCTTTCCACTCAAGCATAAATCACAAAAATAAAAACATCAATTAACAGAAGCTGCAGATTTGCATTACTTGCTGAACAGAGGAACAATCATTACTTATTCTTATCCGAGGTTAGGTGGCTACCTGAGAATGAAAGGGCAACCCTACTACTCTCTTTCCAATTCTTTATAATCATTGAGTCGAGCAGCTGCCCCGTTAGAATATAAGTTGCAAAGCAGACTCTACAGCTCTGCACTAAGGGATTTAAATAATGATACCTTTTCCTTAAGTAGACCTAGATTGAAAGAGTTATGGATAAAAGAGCATTTGCAAAGCTTACTTCTACCACCTGGAACCAACTCCCAATAGAAATTAGACAAGAAGTTACTTTAAGCATTTTGCAAGGGTCCGTTCTTAAGGAAAGCCCTTATGCCTACTATAAAGCAAAGGGTTAAGCACACAAAGGAAATAACTTCAAGCACATTGCCACAATATTTGTATGTGTGCAATATTCGTGATGCAGTCACTTTTACCATACTCAGTATGCATTTTAGTGTTCATGTTGCTTTGATGTCAGAAGAAACATTGTAAGCAGTGTGCTGTTTTTAATAAGTGTGATGTTCCTGCATATTTTTGTTCTGGCAACTGTAAAGTACAAAGCATTTATTGTTACACACTGTAACCCCACTTGAATGAAGATATCATAGGTTCATAGGTTGGTACTAGGCTATCAGCCCTAGGGCCTATACAAGCCTAGCCATAACAATTCCCTGGTTATTTCTAACCACAGTATTTACTTCCCTGGACCCCTGTCTAGCAGGGTGACTGACATGATCCCTGGGGTGAATTTCTTATCTCCCATCCAATCATCAAGGTTCCTTTTGAAGAGGGCCAAAGAGGTGTTCTGCTTGACATGTATGGGCAGTCTATTCCAGAGTCTGGAGAGTCCCTGGGTCAGGAACCTATCCCTCCAGCATGTTTTGTTCATTGTGATGACAAGGTTTAGATCCCTGGAGTGTGTGTCTCTGAGGGATTGGGATTTCTTTAAGTGTAGTATGTCCAACAGCTCTGGGTTTGACATGGCCTTGTATGTTAAGCAGAGATCACCTCTGAGTAGACAATATGCAACAGAGTATAGGTGGAGTTTTTTTAGATGGTCAGCATAGGACATCTGCTTTAGGCCTGTGATTCTTTTAGTGAGGTATTTCTGTGGCCTTTCCAGTTGTTGCAGATGTCTTGAGAGGTACATGCCAAACAAGGCATTGTACTCTATAATGGGTCTAAGGATGGATGAGTACAGTGGGAAAATGACCTCCTTTTTTCCTGGATGAAAAGCCCTTAGTGATGAGGTGTGCCACATAGAAGGATGTTATAGAAGGTGAGACCACTGTCTACCTGTGTCCCTAAGTCTCTTATCACACTTTCAGTGTTTAGTGTACTGCCACATATGTGGTAATTCATGGGTACATGTTTTTTCCCAAAGGGGATAACTATACATTTCTTGTCATTGAGCTTGAGCCCATGGCTCTGGCACCAAGCATGTTTCTGTAAGGCCATTTTGTAGAATATATACATCATTTGGGGATTCAATAATAGCCACCAGTTTACAGTCATCTGCAAACTTTGTTAGCCAGAGTCCCTTAGTGTTGGCCTGTACTTCAGAAAAGTAGATGCCAAACAAGAGTGGTCTCAGGACTGAACCCTGAAGTACTCCACTTGTCACTTGTCTGGGGCTGGATTTGGAGTCGGCTACTTTTTCAGTCTGGATTCTGCCAGTAAGCCAGTTGGCAACCCGTCGAGTGACGTAGGAATTAATGCCCAGCTTAGTAAGTTTATCTATGATTCCAGAGTGGGGGATGGTGTTGAAGGCCTTGGCAAGGTCTAGATAGGCTATGTGGACCAACTAACCCTTGTCCACAGAGACTGATTCAAAAAAGTCAATCAGGTTCAGGAGACAAAATCGACCCTTCACGAACCCAAACTGTCTGGAGTCTAGTGTTTGAAGGTTGCCAATGTCTTTGTTTATAAGTTCCATGATAATAAGGTCCATGGCCTTGCAGATCAGGCTTGTCAGACTGATGGGGTAGTAGTTCCTAGGATCCAAGGTAGATCCCCCCTTGTGGAGTGGGATAACTGTAGCCGTGCACCACTCAGTGGGCACAAAGCCTGAAGTGAGGCTATGATTAAACATGACACTTTGGTGAGGTGCCAGTTCATTTTGTAGTTCATGTAGTGCACAGCCTAGGAAGTCATCTGGTCCCATGGATGCTGTATTCTTAGCTTTAGAGAGTACGTTTTTTACCTGTGTGGCCATTATTACCGGAATTTGGCAATTTTTCGGTATTGAGATGGGCCCTTTAGGGGGTGAGAGTGTGGTGAAGTTTGCACTGAATCGATCTGCTAGGATATTGGCAATATCCTTGGGATCAGTATATGCTATAGAATGCCTTGTGGTTGTCTTTGGAATCTTTGGCAATTTTATTTTTGTAACTAGATTTGGAGGATTTTATGAGGGATCTCAGCTTCTTACTGAGGCTGGTAAGGGAGTTTTTGCATCCTGGGATATTCATCTTTTCTGTAACAGTTTCTTCCATTTGTTGTAAAGTTTGTTTATGGCAAGGGACCACCAGATTGGCTTCCTTTTTTTGGAGGAGAGCATCTTGGTTCTATTGGGGATGGCATGATTCATGCACGAGTGGATGTGCTCATACAGTGCCTTAGTGTAGGATTCAGCAGTTGAACGTTCAGTTCCCATCTGCATGGGTGTCATGAAGTTTTTCACTTCTGATTTGAGTAGTATGAAGTTGGCTTTGGAGAAGTTTTTTACAGAGGTTTCCTTACTGGGGGGTGGGGGTAGGATGTGGATGTCAAGGGTGATTAGCTTATGGTCAGACCTGACCAATGAGGGGGGTTACCATAGGTGTGGAGCATCAATTTCCCATGTTGGTAATGACCAGGTCTAGGATATTGGAGCCCCTGGTGGGACTAAAGATTAGTTGATCCAGGGCGTTGGAATTTATGAATTCCAAGAACCGTTGGGAAAAGGTGTTGGTACATGAGTAGTTTTCCCAGTTAATGGCAGGGTAGTTGAAATGACCCAGTATTAGGGTGTTTGGTTGTATCTTAATATTTTCCAGTGTGTTAAGAAAGGTGTAGTAAGAATCTTGGGGCATGGTGGGGGAACTATAGCAAGCTACAATTTGGATTGCAGTCTTACCTAGTGTTAGTTGCACCTGGAGAATTTCAGACTCATTGTTTTGGGCAACTAGCCTGGTGTTGTGAATATCCTTGGTGAATATGGACACTCCTCCACCTTTAGTGTTTCAGTCCTGGTTTGGTGGCTGAAAAGTGTGGTAAGAGTTGTAGCCTGGTATTGCAGGGGTGCTCTCTGGAGTTTTGAACCAGGTCTCAGTTACTGCACAGATATCACTGTTCTCCATTTTAGGAGTGCCTCGAGAGAGTGCATTTTGAGGTTTAGACTTCTAGCACTGAGTAGCATTACCTTCAGATTTTGCATGATTGTACCTGTTACGGTGGTGATTTGTCATTTTTACTTTGCCTAAAAAAGGCACTATAGGGGTGGCAAGAGCCTTAGCCAGTAACCTGAATCCCAGGGGTGACAGGTGCAGACCATCTCTGGCAAAGCATTGTGGTCTGTCGATCATGTTTTCCCAGGCAGACAGATACTGGATCCCCTTTGAATGATACCAGAAGCTTAGCCAATTGTTGAAGTCAATCATTTTGTTCTTATACTGTGGTATCATTCCAGTGAAGGCAGGATGCTACTCAGGGCTAGGGTCATACCTTCCTGGGCCACATGATCCAAGATCTCTTCCATATCTCTTTTCATATATTCCAGGGAGGTACTTCTCAAGTCATTCACTCCAACATGGACAATGACAGAGTCATATTTGTACTTGTTATGGAGTGACTTGAATGCATGAGTTATGAAGCAGATCCTGGCACCCAATAGGCAGCTGACTGTAATTTTCTCCTTGTTCAGCCTGGCGAGTGGGACATCAGTGGGCCTGACTATAGAGTCACCTATGACTAAAGAGTTGGGTGCATTGTCTTGCCTTAGGGGGCTGTTGTTGGGTGGCATACTGGTGTTGTGAGACATGTAACACTTTGGTTGTGATTGGTGTTTGTTTGCCTTTCAGCTTTAGAGATCCTTGTTATTTGGGCAGGTTACTGTTAAGGGCCTCTACATATGTGGGTTTAGTGTTGCTATGTGTGAGTGTTGGTTGTGTGGGTTTAGAAGGGTTATGTGTTGCTTGAGGTGTAGTGTGGATGTTAACCTTCTCCTCTTGACTGTCTAGCACCAATCTTGGGTGGAGAGAGCTTTGCTTCCAGTTTGGCTATGTAAGTGCATCTCTCACAGGCTGTAGTGTTAGGTGGTAGGAGGAGAGGGTTGTTTGTGTACATGAGGCAATTGCTGTATTGCCCCAGTATGCCCAGATTCACCAGGTGGACAGGAGAAATCACCAGAAGCTGACCCTTGGACATGCCTGGTTTAGTTCTTTTTTTTTTTTGTAAAGTACAAGAGCTGTTTTCCCTTACCTTAGCAAGGTAATTTGCAATTATAGGATGTTTAGTGTCTACGATTAATTTCTCCTTATTAACAAGGAGAGTTGAGTGCTTGTATCAGTTTAAGACTTCCTAGTGCTTTCCAGCAGGCAAGTGCTAGTCACAGGGATGCTTAATGGTAAGACGAAAAAAAATGGTTTATCCTAAACTCTGCAGTGTGCACTAGAGGAGTTAGATGTGAAAGTAGGTAACAGGTTTTACCTGTCTAAAAAGTTAGTGGAGAGTCATTATTTTTAAAACAGCAAGATAGATTGAAAGGGGGTGGTCACTTTTGTATTCTGGTGCTATGGAATACAGGAGGATGGCCAATAAATGTAAATAGTTGAAGGGGAATGATTTCACAAAATGATAATTTTGTGCTTACACACACAAGCCAATAAAAACAGAGAGGAAATGAGATATATGGTCAAATTAACATAAGGGGAAGGCAACTAGAAAGACGGTGGTGTTTAAGAACACTACAGTAACCGGGTGGCAGGGTGGGGGAAAAAATTCTGCTTGACTCACAAGAGACAGAGCTGTGGTCTCTTTTCAAGTTTTAATATGCAGTTCAAAGCAGAATACAAGTAAAATACAAGGTAAATAAAACAAATCACAGTATTCAAAATAGAAAAAGGCAATAGAGTAGTACAACAAATACAAAGCAAACTAACCTTTCCCTCACGGCACGGTATAGCAGAGTCTGGGTGAGCCTTTCTAGTAAAGCCAAATAGTAAAGCCACTGCCAAATTCTGTGCAATCATACATTCAAAATATTACTTGAAAGTCTGCAGTTGTTTTTTTTTCTGTCTGCATTGTAAATACTTGTCTACTCAAAATGTATGGTGGTCAACTGCATTCTACTGTCTTTTTCTTTCTGCATTGTAAATGATTTGATTTTTCTAAGTAGAATAACATCTGTGAATATTTGTTACACTAAATTGCCCTTATAGGCTTCGGTTGTGGCTGAAAAAGGGTCAGATGACCAGCCTACTTAAACAAATGGCAATAAATAAAGACATACATACATGCATATAACCAATGCTGGTATCTTTGTATGACCTAGAGAAGGAGGCAATTCCAAATAAATTACAGGTGCTGAGAAGAGCAATCTTGTCAAATATCAGAAGTAACACTGATTTCACAAACTCAAAATATGCCCTGACAGAGGAACATAGTCCATTCCTGTTATGATTTTGTGTAAAGAAGGCTGCTTGTCTCAGCCAATGACAAATTATTTCACTTTTTAAGTCATACCAGCTCTCTGTATCTGCTTTGTCTCTGGGCCATGATCACTGAACAAACATGGCAAGGTATCAAACACAGTGAGAAGTGAAGCATAGTCATTATGGTACAGGGAAAGGATCTCCTCAGTGGGAGTATTCTGATAATTTGAAATAAAAATACTTGTGAAAACTAAAAGTTACTTTATACAAAACATGTTTCAGTGTAAACCACATCTCCAATGGGTTATAGATTTGTCTATACATGAAGTACCAAACTTATTTAGCTGTCAGGTTTTAGTAGTCTTTAGTAGACTTCAAAATATGTGCCTTGCATTTTGTTGCAGAATGATATTGCAGCGTCTTAATTCTGCTTTTACATTGACCACCTTATGCCCTCAGACTTACCTCAGAATTGCATAATATGGGGATTTTGCTATGGTAGGTAGAGTCTCATGTCAGTGTACTGCATATTTTGTGTGGTGCTGTTCATAACCTATAATTAACTGACCCTGAATGGAAGATCACAGTCAGAGTTCTTTCTGATTGCTCCTCACACTTACTCAACCAATCTATATTTGAATATATTGAATTTGCTTTAAGCTGCCTTCTTCAGGCACATACTGTAATTTACAAGTGATTGGTTTGAGCTTAGTATTTTGTATTTTATTGCAATGACAATTTCTAAAATCAGAGAGGAATGCAAAACTCCACCTTATCATCATGCACATTTTATAATTCTGTGATTTAGATTCTATAGCAGGAAATCAAATATGGAGGAAAGGAGTTAACTGTCATCATACTGCCAGTTATAGCTGCTGCTGAATTCATTCAGAATCCTGGCAGAACTTATAGTGTTTGTTGCCAATATACTGCTTGCTGGCACCCAGATAGGTAGTCCTGGAACTAGGCGAGGGTAAATTGGCATATGTTTAGCTCAGAGAGCACATTTAGAAGTTTATTATGTGAGACCATATCACAGGCTTTTGATAGGTCTGGGAAGATAGAGGATACATAACTGCTGTTGTTTCTGTGATGGCTGGCAGTATTAATAAATGTCATTAGTGTGCTGGAAGTACTGTGATATGGTCAGAAGCCATGCTGATGTACTGGTTAGTAGTTTGTTATTATGCAGGTAATCTGTGATTTGTTTGTGCAGGTAATCTCTGATTTGTTTGTGAATGATTCTCTCTAGTATCTTAGCAGTGATAAAATAGCAATTGGATGGTAGTTAGATCTGTTGATGAGCCTAATTTATGCAGTGGTATAATGTGAGAGGTGTTCCAGATGGTTGGGACTTTGTGTTCTGCTATGGATCTATTCATTAGAACGGATATTGGGTAGGCAATACTCTCAGCAGTTAGTTTTAGGAAATAAGCAGGTAAGTTCTCTGTAGCTGGTTTCGTGGGTTTTAGATTCTTAAGCAGTTTTTTTATTGTTTCTGTAGATATAGGTTGCAGGGAGAAGGTGGTCTTGTTTTTGGCTGGCATAGAAGTAGTTGTGATAGGAGTGGGGGCTTGATTGTTGGACAGGGTTAAGATGGTCTCAGTAAAGTATTTATTGAATTGGCTAGCAATGTTGTCTGTATTATTAGTAGTGGGGGTGGGTGCTGACTTTGCCCAGTAGGAGTATATTGTTTATTGCTGACCAGAATTTTTGTGGGCTATTGTAGTGCTTAGTTTGGATTTCAGAGTAATAATTTATTTTGTCTTATTTAATTTGCTTCTTAGTTTTATTTCTAAGTTCTTGGTAGGTTTGGATTAGGTTGTATACCAGTTTTCCCAGGCCTTGTCTCTTGCTTTTAGTAGGGACCTGGTTTCTTTATTTAGCCATGGGGGATAGTTAGATTTAAGTTGTATAGTTCTGATAGGTGCCTATGTGGTTAGGATGGCCAGGAAGGTAGTATTAAAATAATCTACTGCATTATCTAGGGGAAGTAGTTTTAGTGGTGTCCAGTTACAGTGTTTAAGGATGTTTATGAGGTTGTTAAAGTTAAGGTGTTTTTTGTTTCTTATTTGTTGGTATATAGTTTGTTTTGATGGGTTAGTTCTATGTCTAAATAGATAGGTTGGGAAATGGTCACTGAGGCTGTCTGGGAGACAACCAGAGTGAGAATACAATCAACAGTAGAGTGTTTATTAAATGGTTAATTAATCCTAGTGTGTGTTTGTATGAGTTGGGTGAAGCCATGTAGATTGATGTAATTTTTGGGATTATGGGAATTACAGTTTGACCAGTCCACATTAAAATCACCCATGATTATTGTTTCCTGAAGCAATGTTTTTGTGGTCAATTGCAATATATTTTCTAATGTTTGGATATTATCCCCTGATGGGATATAGATACCTATTATGTTTATATGTTTCTGGGGGGGGGGATTAATGTTCAGTTTGGTAAGTACTACTTCAGCAATGTCAAAGTTCAGTGTTTTTTCCTCCAAGGTTTCTAAGGAAAGACGGCTTTAAAATAGCTGTGCCACGCCTCCTCCTCTTTTATCTATTGTGTGTCAATATATAATATTGTAACCTGGTGGGAGAATTTCATTATTGGAAATATTAGGTTTTATTCAAGTTTTGGTGATGAGAATAATGTCAGGAGAGTTTAGAGAGAAGTTGGCATGCAGCTCATGGATTTTGTTGCTGATACCTCTTATATTAATATTTAACAGTAGGATATCACTTGTTGTCTGAGAGTGGTTGTTATTTTGTGAAGTTGAGTTGTTCAGACAGGAGTTTGGGTCAGGGTGTGGGTGTATGTCCCCACTACAATTTAGTTTGGATGAAATATTAACTAGAGTTTTTTTCAAGAATGCTTTATTTTATTTTCAAATAATAACATGCATTAAATTGGCAATTTAGAGGGTACAAATACTCATGTTTTCCTTCAGAAAGCGTAAATCTTTTGCCTTTTATTAACTACGGTTTTTAAAATCTTGACTATGTTTAATCATATATAGGAACGAATGAAGTACAGAAAACTAGAAAAGAATTAACCAGAATTTATATATTTTGTTGTTATAGGTCAAACATGGATGGATGGAAAACCTGTTCCACAGTAGGTGTAGTCTCTGAGACACATACCTTTTTCCCCAACATGCATTATTTATGCTGCAGATAAGATTTAGGTCCCTAGATCAGTTGTTTCTGATGCCATTTGTTTTGCTGATGTACAACAGGTTCATAAGGGCTGGATCTGAAGATGCTTTGAAGGCCAGTCATAGATGCTTCTCAGCATTTGATAGGAGACAGATTACAAGGATAAGGCTTTGAGGGGATCTGCATAGGACATGCTGTCTACACTATGTATTCTTTTTGTGTGGTGCTACAGTGGTTGTATAGTCCCAGACTGATGCATATCAAAGGGGACATTGTACTCAATGATTATACTAACAAGGACTAAGTACAATGGAACAATAACATCTTTGGACTTAGACATCATACCATTATTTAAAGTTGCCAAACAAAATTATTTCCTTACTACAGCACACACATGATGGTAAAAGGCCAAGTTGTCTACATATGTTCTCAAATCCTTGACCACAGGGTCATTTGCTAGGGGTGTATTATCAATATAGAATTTTCATAGGCGACTATCTTTCTAAAAGATACTATTATGCATTTTTTGACATTGAGTTGAACTTACAGCCCTGGAAGGGCATGCATTACACATTAACACAAATCCTGGAGGGCATTATTGCTCTTAAAGAATGGGCTTTTTGTAAAATTGTTGCGTTTTACATACTTTTTCTAAGTACTATATTATTTTTTTAATATATTTTTCATGTAAAATAGTTCCTCCGGCTAATGTTTCAAATTTGTTGTAGTATATGTTAATGGTGTTGGAGGAAACATTTTACATCCATAATATACCATTTAAAAAAATGTGCAGGTATTTTCTGGTTCCTTTCATAAGCAGTCAAACTATGTTGCTGAAAACAGAAAAAGTAACTATTTCTGAAAGGCAAATTATGTGTGAGAGGGTTGCCAACAACAGAAAAATTGCAGTATGACAGGTAGACTGTATCAGCTTGCAGATGTTAAGTTTTGGGGTTTATCTCCCAGTACTTTCCCATTCCCTACTACTCTTAACTTTATACATGTAGCACATACTTTACAAGCCCAGTACTTCACTTGGCATACTGTTCCTCCTTGCATGTTTCCCTTACATTCTGAGTTGTCTTTCTTTACCAAAACTCTTTACAAGTTCAAATCTACCATAAAATAACACCTTGCTGAAAGCAATAATTACAAAAGCATCTTACAAAGACCATCAAGCCTAATTCTCTCTATATATTGTTATTTTGAGCCTTTGTCCCCTATTTATTTTATGCTTATCCAGATATGTTGAGAGAAGAGGTCGACAATTATGCAGGCCTCTTAACTGCTGCTACCAGACATTGCACTCACTCTTCACCCTCTCTCTCTCTCTCATGTATACATAGTCTCTTCTGCTTTCATATATGAATACACGCTCACTCACAGGCATACACACACACAGATACACATGCATACACACACACACACACACACACACACACACACACACACACACACACACACACACACACACACTCACACACATACTTTTTTATCTTAAGTTTATATTCTTTTTTTATTTTACACTCACTAAACACCAAAAGCACTGCTTAGCAAGTGGAAAATAACGGCGCAGTCGATCTCACACATTCTATTTCTCTCTCTCATACACACATACACAGTCTCCTCTGCTTTCACACACACATACATGCACACACACCCAGATTTACTATTCCTCCATGCAGAACTAGCTTAGTCCTGCATGGAGGTGGCTGTTTAGGAGCAGGATGGCAGTGCGCCATGCATAATAATGAGGCATGCTGCCTGAGCTCCTAGGCTTACACGGATCATGTAAGAGTGCAGGGGGCATGTCTGAGAGCAGAGCTCTCAGAATATACATGCCCACGCAAAGAAGAATAGCACAAAGGGGTCAGAAATGAGTGAGACCACTCATAGGTGTCCGCATATCCCCACCTTGTGTACAACAGCAACAGTATATATAAATGAAATGAACAAACCTTTTTTTTATAAAAATCCCATTAAAGCTAACCATAGGTGTGCAGGTGTGCCCATCGCTTAGCTACGGTTAATGCAGCTTAAATGGCTGAAGAGGATAACAAGGAAGATATATGCAAATGAAGCAGCATAGCAATAGTGTAGTGGGCAGAGCATTCGCCTTACGATCAGGCATTCACAGTTCTAGTCCCACTGCAGCAGATTCCTTTTCCATGGCAAAGCACATTATGAGTAATATTTATGCTGCATAACCCACTAAATAACATATTTTTATGAACTGGAGTACTGCAGTAAATGCACATGTGCGGTGTCAGTGTCATAATGAATAAGTCACTAGTAAGCAGGTTTAAGCACCAATAGGCAGTAGTAAGCATATTTAAGCACTAGTAAGCATGCTTAAGCCAGTTTGCACAGTGGTAAGCAATGCCTACACTGGTTAAGCAGTTCTAAGGCTAAGTCTCTGTAAGCAGATGTAATGGCAGGTTAGCAGTGCTTACCGTCGTGCAAACCCGCTTACAAATGCTCAAAAGTGCCTTAATCCCTCTGTATCCAATGGCCTGTGTTCTGCCTAGCAACAAAATACACAGCCCCTGCAAGGCTCGAACACAGGACCCTGCACTCCATAGCCAAAGTGATTTAACACTTAGCCATGTCAGACTTGCATAACCCTGATGTTTTCAAACACATACCATCCAGTTCAGTCATTCAACAGTACAGAGAATGTATCCCAACATTTAGATGTATGTGTGTGCAAATATATTAATATCTAAACAGATACAACATATCTATATATGTAGATCTATAACTATATATATATATATATATATATATATATATATATATATATATAGGAACATATATACATGCAAATGCCTACATCTATACATATATATGTCTACACATATATGTCTAAATATACACAGCAAGTTACATATATGTATGTAGATATACATCTATGTAAGTATATACGGACATAGTTATATATATGCAAGCATATATATATATATATATATATATATATGTGTGTATATATATATATATATATATATATATATATATATATATATATATATATATATATATATAGGTATATATGGACAAACATCTGTAGATAACAATGGGACATTAACTAAAACATATATGTCCACATGCACTGTTAATGGGGTTGAGAGGCCCCAAACAATATACGTCTTGTACGAATAGGTATACCCCCACACAGCCAAACACATCTGCCCTGCAATACACTACCAAGTGTTGCAGATCCCATAACCAGGACCTGACATGACATGGGCCCAAGATGTTAACAGTACTACATCCCACCTGTATGATGTCAGGCTGATATTGGTAACATATCATGCAGTACGGTATGGCTTCCATAGTCAATGTACAATGTGGAAGCTATCAGCTTCTTCAGGATACATATACACAGACACATATCTGTAGATACATATATATATATATATATATATAGAGAGAGAGAGAGAGAGAGTGAGAGATACATGCGACTGCACATACACATGCAGAGATATTTACAGTAAGATACATATGTAGAAGATGCACACAATATGGAACAGCCACTATGCCTACAGTTAACACCTTAACAACTGGACACTGTATGAGCCACCCATACAAATGACAATCATTGCCTGCAACATATACCCACAGAGAGGTCATAGGACAGCCATCCAGCAATGATGCCTTATAGCTGTTAGTAACACTGGTTGGTTGTGGTCTCTATAATGTTAGTCATTTGTGTTGTAGGTGTACATGTGTCAGCAATAGGATGCCCTTTGCATATGACGATACCTGTGCCACATCCCTTTCATCCATACCATCAATGCAGGGACAGGCTGATATGGCTCTGATGCACACAGTGACTGTACCACAGTTTACCACAGTACTGCAGTGTACCATGGTGTAGGGAGTATAGTGTAAGTCATATTTGGCGGGTAGTGTAGCCATCCAGCAATGATACATTATAGCTGTTAGTAACACTGGTTGATTGCAGTCCCTATAATGTTATCCATTTGTGTTGTAGGTGTACATGTGTCATCACAAGGATGGTCTGCAGTCATATTCCAAAACAGGGTATGTCACTATGCTGACAGCATGGCTGTGACATATCTGGGGTACAGTTGAACATATTTCACAGGTTGTATAAGCCGAGGCGCTAGAGCAGTGATTTGGTGCATTTCGTTTTAATAAAACTCTAAAGATTTGCTGGCTGCTTTTTCAATCTATGTGGTAAAATAATATTTCACAGGTTACTAAACTGGTTATTGCATGTGCCACATGGATATGTGACCTGCTGAGGCGTGTATACCCTGCAACCTGATGTAGACCCATCCACATGCACACACACTGTTACTTGGCAACACTGGGACTAGTCCCCTTCCTAGCTATTTTGTGATACTGACTTGTGTGGCTTACATTGCACACACCATACAGCGTTTAGGGTGAGGTGTGTCCCAGGTCAAATGGTACATGCAGAACATTCCCCGACATGTACAGTATGCTAATAGGGGATGTAATGGGTGTATTTGGATGATATGTAGTGTGACATACCATCATATGCACATTTACAGACACATAACAGCCAGACACACATCTGAGATACCAGGGCCTATCGCTGCTAACTAACTTGACCATGTCTCCAATGTGTTACAGGTAGGCTGCACACATCACATGCATAACTGGCTTGGATTGTGGTAACAGTTAGCTGTATGATTGATGGTGACAGTGGTAACCATTACGTGGTACATGAGACATATACCTGGTGAACCTTGGTGTAATATCAGTGTACACAGCACCCACATCCCCCACTGTCTATTGTACTCCCTGAAACCCATGATGACACTCTGCCATACTCACCATCTCACATTGGCCATAACTGCGATACAACCCACAGTATACCCCAACATTGGTACTACAGGGATATGCATCTCATGCGCATGGCACACGCGTAGTAGGGTGTTGCATTGTCATGCCTCACCTATGGGCAGCAACAACACTATCCATACTACTGTGTGGCAATGGGTATTGTAATAGGAGTATGTGGGCTTGGAATGCTGTACCCTGCAGATATACGGACATGCACAACTGCACACACATGCCACAACACAATGGGTATCCCATGCCTATCACCCCATTTGTAAAACACTGGTGTGCTGGTACTGCAAGGCTCATGTAGCCGGAATGGGGGGAGCTTAACAGGGTACATGTAATGTCCCATTCATCAGCAGCCACAACTAACTATGGCAATGGGTGTTGTGTTGGTTGTGAAGGCCCAGATGGAATTCCCATGTACAGGTGTGCTAACACATAGACACTGCTATACTCAGTCATGCACACGTACACATGTGTCAGTACAGGGGTGCATCCTTGCAGGTTTTCATATCTGTGAACCTAGTTATTGTCCAAGGGGAGGTGGGTTGTGTACGGGTTGAGTGTACAGTGTTATTCTGCCACCTGCCAGGTGGCAGCAGGCAATCAACAGACAGGCACTACTGTTGTGACTGTCATGGTGAGAATGACATGCATCGGCCAATCCTCCGGGTGCCTCCTGCACTTGGCCACTGAGGTGGTCAAGGTGACATGCATGCAACATGCATTACAACACATGGTTAGTGTCTGTGATGAAGACCTGTACCCAAGCATGTTCTGTTGACTGGGTTAGTGTAGTGCAGGTTCCTGTGGCATGTCGTGCGTACAGGGTGACATCTCCTATATGTGCCACTTCTTACACAGCTGGGCAGGTACGTCAGTGTCAATCAAGCTTAGGTTGCCTGTACATATCCCAGCTGGATACCTGCCATCTGCACATCTCTACAGATACTGACAGTCATCAGCTTGGCAGGTAGCTATGCAGTAGCATGAGTGCATTGACAGACCAGTAAGGGGTATATACTGTGACACAGCTCACACATCAGGAATACAACAGGGAAGCCTCTGTGTCCAGCCATGCTCACAGGTATGCCTGTTGTCAGTACTACATTAAGCACTCTGCTTTTGCCTGGGTTAGCACTGTCAACAGTAGAACTGCCATGATACACTACATGCCAGTGTGACAGCACATACCCTGGGCTACTACACCTGTATGTAACACATTCACATGGATAACAGTGCTGTACAGGCCTCATATATGTCTGTGTCCCACACATGACACTCACACCCCTTGCTACTGTAAAGACAGCATATAGGTGCATGTATTGTACATGGCATTACATACACTTATTACAGGTTATGAGACTGGGTTGTGTGTCCTGGTTACCAGGGCTAAGCTATGCTTAGCAAGTATCAACATTGCTGCAGTATAATAGCTAAGCTGATTAGTGCACTGGTAAGTGTTGCCTACACTATGTAAGTGCCCATACATTTACCCATAGCTTAGCATCACTTAGCTTCGCGCAAACCCATGCAAACCCACTTAAAGCTGCTCAAAACTGCCTTAACCACTCTATAGCCAACAGCCCTTGTTCTGCCCAGCAACAATATGAACAGCCCTTGCAGGTATTGATCCCAGGACCCTTTACATTGAAGTCACAACACTTAACCACTACACCATGACCACTGTGAAGACTGCTGTTGTTTTATCAATATAGCTGTTAATACACATATTGAGTAGTATTGAACATTTGTCTCTAGTTTCTAAATTATGTAGCCCTTGTTATTAATATGACTGTTGCATCACATATGTTGTTTTATCATAATGTGCACATAGCAGATACATACGGTGAGATACATGTGGGAGGGTATACACAACTGTGACATTTACTCATGATAGGAATATGGCCGCATACATATAATAGGTCTATATAAGTCTACATTTACATACACATGTATATTCATACATATGTCTGCATACACATCTGTATAGTGCTACATATATATGGCCATGTGTACATCTCTTCATGTGTACATATATATATATATATATATATATATATATATATATATATATATATATATATATTACACTTTCTAAAACTCAAACTGAAACCACAGGAAATCTGGTTTGTAGGGCTTAGCAACACTGTTAATTCAAAACAAGATACAGGAGTTTTAATAATGATTTGTAAGCACTTTTGTTCCTTTGCCAGAACCTCATCAGACCATACAGAAGTTATTGCCTTGTTGGAGACAGAGCACAAGCTCAGTTATAAGGCTTGTGAGGCCAATGAATTCTGTTGTGGTGTTTAAAGCCAGATATAGTAATGGCACAGTTTATCTTTTTTGATATTCATTCATACATGAATGGAAAATGTTAAGACAAGATAATAAAAGAATAAAAAAAAAGAGTAACTGCAACTAGCCAATTGAAAATGGCCTCATGAGTGAAGCAGACCCAGCTCTAACTTTTTAAACTAACCAACATTAAAGTAACTAAAGCAAACTGCAAAACTAATAAATCTTAATGGAACTCAGCAGAGTTCTAAGATTGTTTAAACATGTTAAACTGATAATACAAAAATGAGTTTACATTACCTCAGACATAAAGTAGTGAACCAACTACAAAACATTCTTTTCTTAATAAAAATACACAAACCATCTAAAACCCTATATAATATAAACTTAGGCAATTACTGTGGCATGCTAAGGTAAATGGGGAAATAGCACTGTAACCTAAAAATGTTTGTTTAGTGTGAAACATGAAATGTCTTGCTGTAGGATTAAGGAATATTGTTTATGGGGCTTCTTTCTCGTCACTAAATTCAGTCCCTAAAATACAGTGCAAAATATTTCATGCAACACGCATTGTGTATTCCATAGATAAGAGTCTTACTATAGAACAAGGCATGAGTGAGTAAACACAAACCTAGAGAAGAGCATATTTTATCTCCAATATACCAGCATCATGAAAACATATTACTGCTTTACCATAGTCAGACTTTAGAAGTCATTTAAATATTTTACTTAAAGCAGCAGTACAGACCATATTCTTATTTCCTGCAGCTCAAAATGCTCAGTCAGAAAACATAAGGAATTATGACTGGGTTTTAAATCATAACATGTTTACTATGTGAGCAAGACATGGATGCCAAGAAACTCACCTTGAGAGCTAACTTGCTTCTTCTGTTTGTTTTATTGCCTTGACATGGCTGTTTTTGAGTTTGGCATAATTGAGTATAAATATCAGTAGTAGAGAAGTACAGATGTTTGCTATTTTGTGCACTAATTATTGCTTTACTGATTTTCAAATGTTTATCTTGGTTTGGTCTATGTGGTACTTTTGTGAAGGCCCTCTCTGTTGGATTCTGTTGGAATTGATAGGGCTATGTTTGGGTTTCCATTGTAGTCAACTCTTTGCTAACTTAGGTCTTGGTACTCATTGGGCCTTGGTCATCTGCTTCTTTTTGGTGCATTCCTGATTTGGTAAGTCTACTGTCCCTGTGTTCTAGGACATGCCCGGGTTTGCAGCAGTGCGAGTAGTGGATTACACTCTTAGAATGATAGCAATAAATAGAGTATAAATGCCTTTTGTTCTGAACAAGGCAGCTTGAGTCAATGCTTTCAGTGTGTTGGGGTAACCCACTCACATTGGATAGTGGAGGTTCAGGGGACTGTGGGTTCTATTAGCACACTCACATTGAATGGTGGAGGTTCAGGAGACTGTGGGTTCTATTAGTGCACTCACATTGGATGGTAAAGGTTTAGGGGACTGTGGGTTCTATTTCTACACTAGAGGATTGTTTTTGGTTTTCAGTCTTTCCTTTTGTCAACTTCCCAAGTTGTTGGTACTAATGATTTCGAAATTTCGCTTGTTGTCTCTGATTATTTTGTGTTTTCTCTTGTGCTGTGGATGGAATGGTGGGAGATGTGGGCAGTATAGGGATTGTTCTGGACACTTGGTTGGTGGTTGTAAGAGAGTACCTTTGGGAATTGTAGTTTTGGTATAGAGGCAGAGAGTTATGTCTCTTGACTGTCTGGGGCTTCATGTGAATATTTATTTACCAGTGTTTGCTCTGTTGCACATAGGTTGATTCCTGCAAGCATTTTAGTCTAGGTCAATGGCACATGTTTAGCATATCATTCAAATGTCACTAATTTTCTCAGCTGTCCCTGATTTGGCTCATATTTGTTCTGTTCTGCTCTATTCTATTCTATTCTGTTGCCTCTGGTGTATCTAAACTAGTTATTGTCAAATAAATGGTAATGGATTACCCTTAATTAAAAACAACAGTAATTACAGATTTACTTCAGAAAATTCTTGCTAATTCATATTATCTTATCCTGTCAACTTCTCAAGTTAATAGTATTGATATTTTAGAAGTGTCTCTGATTGTTCCTGATTTTTTTTTTTTTGTTCTGTCATCCCTGGTTCTGGAAGTGAGTGTTTGAGAGAAGTGGTGTTTGGTTTCATCCTGGCATTTCCCATAGCCGTGGGCTCATGTTGGTCCATCTGCTTGACACTTTTGAGTCTTGTAGACACTAGGTTGGAGTTAGTATTATTTTTGTATTTTTTATGGTATGTTATGTTTTCATTGGCTGATATATTTTTGGAAGTGAGATTTTGTGCCTTTATGTCACTGGTGAGTGGCTTTCATGCATCTCTCTCAAACATTTTCACTAAGAGTTCTAGAAAATTATCAAGGCTCAAATGTCCAAAATCAAGAACCATTTTTAAATGTTGCTGTATTCAAATGTAAAGGTTTATGCAAGTTTTCCATTAACATGGATCTTTTCATCAGTATGTAGTATGAAACTCTAATGGCTGACATTATTGACTTAAATGATTTACTAAAAAAATAAAATGTTATGAGGGGCAGAGCAAAAATATGAAGCAAAATCAGGGATGTCTTGAATAATAAGCAATAGTTGAGAAGTATGCTTTCAGGGGACAGGAGACTGTGGTGGTTTTGAAGAAATCTGAGGTAATGTTAGCACTAGTGTTGCTATTCTGTCTGTTTGGTTTCCCCTCTCGTTACAGAACAAGCATGTCGCTACTTGTCTTTTGTGTGTTTTACATAAATTCTTAGGTTTCCTTCTAATCAGGGATTCCCAATGAACACTCTGCAGTCCAGGCTATCATCAACATTGTTATTTATTATACCTGACTTTAATCGGGTTTGACTTAGTAGGAGAATTATTAAAAAAAGAAAGAAAGAAAAGTCTAACTGAACAATAAACAGTTAAAAAAGAATAAATATTATCATTTATTTGTTTCATCTGCCATGGAAGTCTTTCTGAAGTTGAGGATTACTTTAGGCACATTATAATTTTATTACACCTAGTGACTCAACAGATAACAAAGCAGTGTCAAAAGTTTTACCCAATAAAACCTCTAAATCATGGTTCTATGTTTACTAATCGAAAAGTTTGTTCTTCAAATAGCTCTTTGTCGACCATAAAAAAATCAAACGTTCCTTTTAGTGAATGGCCACATCAATGAATTTAAATGCATTGAATCCTCATAGTTGGCCCACAGAAAGTAAAGAGCATGTAGTACGTCAATACATCAGCTTAAATGTAGCAACATTATTAAAATACAATAGTAGTGGTATTTCAATTATAAAATTAAAACGTTTAACAGACATATTATATTGAAGGAGTAGATTTTATATATTTTGCTGAAGACAAAATATATTATTCAGTTGTAAAGTATATAATGTATTTTACAGCAAGTTGTTGAGAAGAGCAACAGGTACAAAGGGCAATCATCTATTACAGCTGAAGCAATTCTCTTAAAAGTGTAACTGTGTTACCTGACTTTGCCTCCTGCATCTGTAAGGTTATTTTATTTTTTTCAGAGCAATGCATTGGGATATATGGAATTATATTTTTAAAGAAGTATTTGAGTGTAAGTTTACATCACTTTATAATAAGGAATAATGTTCTTACTTATTCATATATGAAGGGGGTTTCTTTGTGTTATAATATGCTCTTCAGAATTTGTGTTTATGAACGATGTTCTCTTTAGTTTTACTTCACAGCATTTGAAGGGTGTTCTCTTTAGTTTTACTTCACAGTATTATCAGATGTTTGTGATATTGACCACCTATGATTTTTCGAAGATTTTAATTTCGCTGTTATGCCTGTTCGTTAAAATGAACATTCAGTTCTTTCTTGTCAATTAATAGCCGTGCATGGAAATTACCTTTTGACCCATTAACAGACATCTAAATCATAATGGGTTTGTTCCTTATTAAGGCTAACACCAAAAGACAGAAAGAAACTACTGAGCAAACTGCAGAGGTGTGCGAACCAAATACTCCACAATAAAACCACTGGTATATCGATGCTGTAGAAAATGCTGGTAGTCCACAAAGTAAAGCAAAAAAGTTTATTGTAAGACAACAGAAAGCTGGTTAGCGCTTTCATCCTCAACAAAAGAACTTCATCAGACAAATTAAAATCAAACACAGAGCACATTTTAAAGACTTCCTTTGTGCTTCACATGATAGTAGCCACTCCCCCTAAGTAACACAAATTTAAAAGGGCAATACAAACTGTGATGTCAACAACAAAATGTTAAATAAATACAGGTTAATAGAAATAAAAAAATATAAAAAATATATAAAAAAGATCATCCACTTCACAATTTTTTTAAAAGAGCAATGAATAAATATATAAATAAATATATAAATATATAAATAAATAATAATCTGTTTAAAGCTCTCAATTTTAAAAGGGAATTAATGGAGAGGGATTCATTTAAACCTGGCCAGTTGTTTGCATTTAATAACAACTGCCAGTATAATTCTCTCTTTTCTAGTAAAGCAGACCATGCACCTCCCCTGATATCCATCGTGACACCATCAATAACAAAACAATTAAAAGTGTGGTCACTGTTCTCTGACGTATGTTTATACAAAGCATTTGTCTCTTTGCCTGTTCTTATTTCATACAAATGTTCATATATTCTGTTTTTAAATTTTCTATCAGTTTTTCCAATGTAAAAACAATCACATAGGTTACAGAGGGCACAATAAATAACAAGTTCAGAGTTACAGTTATACTTATTTTTGATATAAATCTTAGTGTTGTGGATCATAAATACTGTTCCTTCCTTTATAAAAGGACAGTATCGACACATACCACGCTTCAACATATGTCCATTCGAGAAATGATTCACAGCATGTCTTTTCTCGAAAAAAAAATTTAAATGTCTACCTTTTCTAAAAATAACAGTAGGTTGTTCATCAATATGTTTTCTGATACTTCGGTCATGTGTTAGAATTGACCAGTTTTTACTCAAAATATGTTTAATATCAGGACTATCAATCGTGTATGTAAAAATGAATGAAGTATTATAATCTTTTCCTGTAAAAACAGAGTTTAGGGGTACAACATTCACTGTGTGTGTTACATCAAATGAAACCTCAGATAAAAGAGGTATATAAAAATGTCTTTCTCTCTTATTTACTACCTCTAAAAGGACATCATTAACAAGTCTCAATGGGTAGCCCCTCTTTAAAAACATATCTTTTAAGGTATCACATTCACTTAAAAAATCTTCTGAAAGTGATACCATATGGGCAGCCTGTACAAACTGTGCCTTAATAATAGCTTTTTTCTGTTTCTGAGGGTGGATGCTACTATAATGAAGTAGTGAATTTGAATATGTGTCCTTTTGATATATTTTAGATATAAACCTACTATTCTGGTAATCCTTAATTAATTTTATATCAAGGAAGGCTATCTCATGTAAGTTAAATGAATATGTAAATCTTAAAAATGAAGTAGTGGAATCTAAATATCTAATAAAATTACTAATTAGGGAATAGGGACCATACCATAAAATAAAAAGATCGTCCAGGAATTGTGTATAATATTTAACAGGCTTGTAAAAGTCAGAAGGAAACAAATATTTCTTCTCCCACTGTAAAACCACTATGTTAGCATAAAGACCACCACACGCAGAACCCATAGCTACCCCTTCCTGTTGTAAAAAAAAATCTCCTTATTAAATAAAATAAAATTGTTCTTAAGGACCATCTCCATCAACTGGGTATACATTATTACATCAAAATGGTTTATTTTCTTTTCATATAAAAATTCATTAAACCATTCTAACCCCTCCTAGTGGGGAATTACTGAATAAAGATCCTCTATATCAACCATTACTAGCATATAGGAGCCTTCAAATGGTATGTGATTAATATCTTTTAAGAAGCTCCATGAGTCTTTAAACATATGTGACTCTTGCTGCACAAATTTCTTTAACTTAAAATCTAAGTATTTTGCCAGGGGTTGTGTAATTGATCCCTTAGAGTCAACTATGGGTTGCATGGGTGGTTGTGATATGTTCTTATGTAGTTTTGGGAGACCAAATATTACTGCTAGTTTTGGATACATAACAGTCAAATAATTCACAACGTCCATATCAATAAAACTATCAATAAATAGGTCCTGTAATTCACTTTTAATTTTTGAATAGGCACTATTTACCTAACTGATGGATGATCTTCTGTATGCTTTTCCTTCCAATATGAACAACATTTTTCTATTATAGTCATCCAGGTTCATAATAGCAACCCCCGACCCTTATCGGGTTTCATAATTCTGATTGTGTCAAGCAATCCATTAATTTCTTTTATAAGAATACCTTCTTGGATATTATAACCCTCCCCATTACAATAGGTGGAAAGTGCACTCCTAATATCTAATTCACATATTTTCTCAAGCAGGGTGATCATAGAGTGCAAGGGGGGGGGGTTATATGTGCTAGATATAGATAATGAGCTGGTGGGTTGAATAGGGAAGGAATTTTGAAATAAAACCTTAAAATTTATTTTACGGGTATACAATTTCAGGTCCATCAAGGTTTGTGATATGTTACTACGTTGCCATGGGACATAAGTAAACCCTTTAGAAAATCATCACATTGTTCTTTATTAAATTCAAGGTTTGAAAAATTATAAACCTTAAAATCACCCATGCTGTTAGTTAAAATACAGCAAGTGGGTAAAAAATGGTCTCCACTATCAACTACTTGTACATCACCAATGACTGTATTGTTCATCATAAAACTTATTTCCTGTTCGACCATTTCCTGTTGTGGAAGTTCCTTCCACCCTTGTGGTTGTTCAAACAACCCCTCCCTCTGTTCCATTGGTTGTTGTTGTGGGGATGGGCTACATAATTCACCCCCCTCAAGTTGTTCACTTGGGGGGGTCTTGTTTTTCAGACGTTCCAAACATCTTAAAGGGGGATATTCTTCCCCGTCTAAAAAATATTCATCATCATCTTGGTCATGTGAAAAATAGGTCTGGGAAACATCCTTAGTATTTACCATCCCATTTTCAGATACATTATATTTGTTACCCCATTCCTGGGATGGTGGGGGTTTAGTGTATGCAATGCCCTTACTCAGGGGTGGCTCATGCTATAGGACTGCCGGACTGCAGCCCTCCCACCTAGAATAAACAAAAGAAAAATCTGTGAAACAAAAAAAAAAAATCATGAGCCCTGACTCCTCTGCGCATGCGCGGACTCATTGAGGAACTCAGACTGCCTTTATCAGCAGTCCGGATACAGACAAAGAGATACCCAGCATTCTGTGCTGTGAGATACCCAGGAATCTGTGCATTGATGACCACACAGAACAGAGGAGCTTCGGACTGCTTCAGCTGCAGGCAGAACCAATGAGAACTGAGGGGTGAGCTCTCACAGGGATTTCACTGCTGCATGGGCTTCGTTTGTGAATTATACTGCTGGACAAAGGCTTCAGGTAGGTGAATAAATGGTTGCTGGCTGGATTGTGGGCTTCATTCATGAAATGGGTAGGTGTGGATTATACTGCTGAACACATGATGAAGGCTTTGTGACATGGATTATACTGCTAGACAAAGGGTGTGTGTGTGTAATGCCCCAGTTGCTATATACTGGTGGCTAGAGAGAACAAATGGTGTTGGATAGAGATACTCAGGCTTAAACCCTGTACCTTGGATGCAGGTAGTAAGGACCTGAATTCCCTATCCACCACCATTTCTAAACAAAATTTGCAGATTTTTGCCTCATATTTGTTCTGTTCCTCATAAAATCTGCGGTTTCTCTATCTACATTTTTCCTTGCAAAGTCTGTAGTGCAGTGGTGCACTGATAGCATTGCTGCTTGATAGCTACGGGTTCTCTGGTTTGATTCTTGGCTGGGCTGCCTTCTGTGTGGAGTCTGCATATCCTCCCATCTTACAAAGATGTGCCTGGCGTTTCGCTCTGCTGAAAATTGTCTTTTTTTCCAAGTCAGTCTAGTTTCCTGGTTAAATGCTTAAAAATAACAGGCATTTGAATTTCAGACTATATTCTTCAGAAAGTACATGGTAACACAAAACCGTTTATTCTAGCAGTTGTCTAAGTTTATAACATGGATATTTGAAATTTGTCCCTATTTTTGCAACTGTATTCCCCCATTATTGGCTTCATCCAGGTATTTTGTGCTAAGGTTGAGAGCTATCTATGGTGAGAACTGAATTCACTGAATGTTTGGGGGCTGTATCCCCCCCCCCAATTACTGGCTTTGCCCACATGTTTTTTGCTAAGAGGTTGAGAGCTATGGTGAGAACTGAATTCACTGAATATGTTTGGGGGCTGTATTCCCCCATTATTGGCTTTGTTCAGGTGTTTTGTGCCAAGAGGTTGACAGCTATCGTGAGAACTGAATTCACTAAATGGTAACCATTTAAGTTTGTCTTCCTCTCTTTCACAAAACAGCTGATTTGGCATAGTGGTATGTTTCTCTGACTGTTTTGCACAGGGTCCCCTGGGTTAAAGACGTGGCAGTGAAATATATGGTGGTAACACAGCATTTTATTCTAGCAACTTTCCAACATTATACAAGCAATGTTTAAAATGTGTCCCTGGTTTTTGGGCTTGTGTTCCCTCCCCCAATAAATTTCGGCTTTTTCCAGATTTCTTGTGCTGCAAAGTTCAGAGATACAACTGCGTGTCGAGTAGATTTTACAAGGAGCTGAGAGCTGCAGGGGAAAAAAGCTTTAGTGCTGCTTATTCTAAATCTGCTTTCATTGTTAATAGCACAACAGGTAATGTACTTGCTTTTGATGCAGAAGGCTGTGGGTTCTACTCCCACAGTAGATAGATGCATTGCTGATACTGTAATGTGTTGTAAAGGGGGTGGGTGCTGCAGTCCTTTTTGGTGAAGATACCTAGAGTAGTAACTATGAACCTGTTATCAGTTTGCCATACAGTCCCTACTGCGATATTACTAGCTTATCATTTTTTTAATGCATATAACATAGGCAATTTATTCCTCAAGGGCAACAGGCACTTTATTTGTAGATGAATAAACAATGACATATAAAGTTGTTTGCTAGCAGCAACCTCTTCATTGTTACATATTTCTTTAATGTGGAATTATTTAGATGACTTTTACTACTTCAGAGATTGTGCATATTTACTGATACTGGTGGACTGTAGAAGGATGAGTAGAATATTATGATGGAAATGTTCTGAATTGGGTAGTTTTGTCATTGGTGCATGCATTTTGTTTCATTGTTTACTGGAAAAATGTTCAAAACAATAAATTTAAAATGCCCTCTAACAACTGTACTGTATTGTACAAGGAATACAATTTAATACAATCGGGAAGGTGTATCAAAGAGCATGTGTATATTTCATGTTCAAGGGGCCTATGATTTGAAAACAGCCCAAAAGGGGCCTTTGATTTGAAAACAGCCCAAAGTTAATCTTTATCTGCCACTGGCAAAATGTATTTTCTTTGAATGTGGGTTTCAATGCTGTTTCAATGCATGTGAATTTCAAGGGCAAAGAAGTTTTAATGCTAAGTCTGTTTTCATTGTGAGACTGCATTGCTTTGTTTAGGAGACAACTATTGGGGTTTGTGCTGTAAAAATGCAAAATAAAACTTTCAAATGAAATCCAAATCATCGCAGAAGTAAAGCAGTATATACATTACAGTGTTTATGGCAAATGGGGCAAAATAACCAAGGAATGGGACATTTGAATGGTTGCAGGGGGAAGGCTCCAATCGACCATGATTTTGAGAGGGGAAGGGCAGCAAACTCAGACAGCCCCGGTTGAACTATACCTCTCAGCTGTCCATATTTTTGCAGAATGGATATTTGCTTCTTATTTTTGGTTTGTTCCTCATAAAATGTGTGGTTTTCTGGCAAATCATTTAGGAATGAAGTCACTAAATGACAGACATTGAGTTTTACGTCATAACCTTCAGAAAAATGCATGCTAAAGCAAGACCTGTTATTCTATCAACTGTCTTAAGTTTATACAAGAGCAATTTTTAGTAGTGTTTGTATATTCCCCCAATATATTTGGCCTTGTCCAGATTTCCTGCATTAACAGGTTGAGAGGTACGTGCAAATAAAATTGCTTTATAGAATTAGGCATATCCAAACCTCTCAACTGTCCCCGATTTTGGTTCAAAATGTTGCTCTTCCCCTAATAATCCCTCTGCAAAATGGCAATTTTGGAAGAAAACACGGAGGGTTTACAATTAATAAATAACTGTAATAATCAGTTATAGATTACTTTTATTTCAGAAATGCATGTAGATTCTTTTATTTTGTTAGCTGCTCAAGTTAGCAGTACTAATATTAAAAAGTGTCCCTTCTTTGACAGGTTCCCAGCTGTATTGTGTGGCTATTTTATATTTTTGCATCACATTTTTGGTCCATTTTTCATAAAATTGTGTTTTTTTGGCAAATTAGTGGCAAATCATTAAAGACTGAAGTTGGAAAATAATGAAAGACATTTAAGTTTCAGATTTCGTACCTTTCAGAAAATTTATACTAATGCAAGACCTACTATTCTATTATCTTTCTAAGTTTATAAGAGCAATATTTAAAAATTGTCCTTATTGTTGGGCCTTTGTCCCACTTCTATGTATGGCTTTGTCCAGATTTCTTGCTCTGAGGTTCAGAGGTATGACAAATGTGTCAGGGCCATTGCAGTCAGCCAGAGACATTTCAAATTGTGACAAACTTGTTGCACCCCACTCCCCCATGTAGTGACTCTGGATGTGTCCAAGCAAGGTAACGAGCAGTTATGCAGTGTAAATGTGCAGATTATTCCCCCCCCCTTCCAAGGTAAACACAAGTACTACAGTGGCTTTTCATCTGCCATTGATTTTGCAGAATGTTCTGGTTTCTGTCATATTTTTATACTGTTGATTTATGCTTATTATTATTCAGAAAGTGCCTTTTGCTCTGTGTTTAAGTAGCAGTGCTTTAATGACCATCAGGTAAGCTTGTCTGATATTGTAAGATGCAAGTAAGTTTCAATAAGCAGTACTGCCAACATTGAAAGCCTTTCTGTTGTTGCCATGCAGAGAATACTTACATAACTAGATAACGTATAAGCCTTGGTTATTGAAATGCATATGACAGTATTTGTAATAAAGGACAGGATTACATTATGTTAAGCTCATTACAGGCTTTACCTGCAAACTAAACAGAATGCCAATCTATCATGTGTGGTCCATATCCTGTGCAGTAACCTTTAAGCAATATATGTTGAGCTTGTTTCTTGTTTGCTTTTCATTTTTTACTTTGATCATGTTTTCCCCATGAAACAAGTAGATAGTTATTGTCAGGCAGCAGGTCTTTTTTGGATGAGAAACATTTTTACAAGGTGGGGGTATCACATTGATTGCTACTTTCAGCATGTTACTTGGTACTTTAATAAAGCTGAATATAAATTATAATTAGAACTGGAGTGCAAGGAGACGTGATTTAAGTGCTGCTTGTTTTTCTTATACTTGATTTTGACTGGCATTCCAGTAATGTATTTAAAAAGTAATTTATTTTTTTCATGCCTCACATCCTTTTTGTTTCCATCTAGATATTAAGTAAGCTGTCATGCAGCCAATGAATTGAAATATTTTCTTTTCTTCTACACTTCATTTTGTCTTGATTGGACTCTCATAATGATGGTTTGGCACCCAGGGCAGCGTAATTAATTAAAGTTTTTGTGGTTTTGAGCATAGCTCATCCCCTTTCGAGTTGATCACACCCATTCCCATTGACTCCACCCATTCAGCTGTCTCCTGCAGCCTCCCTTTGATTTGAAGTCACCAGCCACCACTGCCCTTACTATACTCCATTTTGTCCCTGTTTAACTTTTTCATCTTATGGTATTTTATATTGTTACTCAAATCATCTATACTTTTAAAAATTCTAAAATGCTCACATCTAAAATCTGCATACTGTCTGTGTGTAGAAATTGCTGTATCCAGTTCAGTAGCTCTGTCCATTAATTAATTCATAATTTTTTCATTGTTAGATACAATCAATTTCATATAGTCAAAGCCATGTTTATCAAATAACGCAGTTAATTCAAGAAAAAAATCAGAATCAGATTGTAAGCCACTAGGATACCTCCACATTCGTAACTCTTTAGGTACAATTTTTTTCTTTGAGGCATTCTATAAAATAAGCATTGTCCATTGTAAACATTTTATCTTAGATAAATAATATTCAAACTCTTCTAAAAGTAAATGTAAGGTTTTATTACCAGTCTCATTTTGGTTTACTTGTCCATTTTGTAAGGAAATAGTGGCAGAAATCCAGTCTTTTAACTGTGGTACTGTATTCATGCCTTGTGTACCAGAAAAATGTCAGCAGTTTGTTGCCCACGAGGAATAGAGCTTGTGGGACTCGTAGCTAAACTAGGCATAAAAGTAGAAGACAAATTAATGTTGCTAAGACCAGATGCTCCAGCAGTACAAGTTTTTAAGCTAGAATGATGGTTCAAGGAGCTCTGTGAGTTGGAAGATGCCATTTCTCCTCCTTCCAACGTAGTTGCAGAGCATTTTACATCATTTGGGGGCTTGGCAGTCAGGGAATCCACTTTGTGAGAAAGAGACAAAACAATGTTAGTTAATCCGCTACAGCACGTTGTAAAGTACTGAAATCAGTACTTTTAACAGGAGGTTCACTGGAGTTGATGGTATCTTCTTCTACATCTGCCATGACAAACAGTAAGCACCAAAAGACAGAAAGAAACTACTGACCAAACTGCAGAGGTGTGTGAACCAAATACTCCACAAACGCAGAACACATTATGAACATTTGTATGAAATAAGAACAGGCAAAGAGACAAATGCTTTGTATAAACATACCTCAGAGAACAGTGACCACACTTTTAATTGTTTTGTTATTGATGGTGTCACGATGGATATCAGGGGAGGTGCATGGTCTGCTTTACTAGAAAAGAGAGAATTATACTGGCAGTTGTTATTAAATGCGAACAACTGGCCAGGTTTAAATGAATCCCTCTCCATTAATTCCCTTTTAAAATTTAGAGCTTTAAACAGATTATTATTTATTTATATATTTATTTATTTATTTATATATTTATTCATTGCTCTTTTAATAAATTGTGAAGTGGATGATCTTTATTATATATTTTCTATATTTTTTATATCTATTAACATGTATTTATTTAACATTTTGTCATTGACATCACAGTTTGTATTGCCCTTTTAACTTTTTGTTACTTAGGGGTAGTGGCTACTATCATGTGAAGCACAAAAGGAGTCTTTAAAATGTATTCTGTGTTTGATTTTAATTTGTCTGATGAAGTTCTTTTGTTGAGGATGAAAGCGCTAACCAGCATTCTGCTGTCTTTCAATAAACTTTTTTGCTTTACTTTGTGGACTACCAACATTCTACAGCATCAATATACCAGTGGTTTTATTGTGGAGTATTTGGTTCCTTATTAATGCTACTTGTGTTACACTCTCCCTGCATTCATTTATCATTTGTTGCCAGACATATTCCCAGTAATAACATTAATGTCCTGGTTGACAGTCTTTCCCAATTGCAAATTATCAAAAATTATGGATGAGATGTGAAGAGTATTTCACCTCATATAGTAGAATTCCTGGGTTCCCAGTATCAAAAAAAAAAAACATGCAGCACTGCCCTTAAGGCTTTTTATTTGTTTTATATGTAATTGCCACCAAAAAGGGAGGGACTGGTCACTGCAACTTCTTGCCCACTATATAACATCTCAATAGAGGATGTGAGAAGTTTTCAAGACAATAAGAGTCAACTTGTCAGTGCTGAATGGGCTAGCCAGGTTTGTTGGGTTTACCCCGACAGGGGCTTATGACTGTTTTTTGAGAAATTTATCTGATGCTGATATTTCAGTTTTGTATAAAAGTAGATTTGGGCATTTAATAAACTGATCATTATACATATTGTATTTTGTCAAATAGAAACAGGGTCTGGGGATAACAAAACTTTCTTTTCTAAACATATTTCTAGCAGAGCTGGTGTTTCACTTAATACTTCCCTGTCCCTTAATCTTTACCTGTTCTCTGTTATCACTCCCTGCTAAAAAAGGCAGTTTCTAACTTGCTCTTCAAACTTCTGCTTAGCCTCATCCAACTATTTTCCTTTCTACCCTCGTTTTTTGCCCCAAGTACCTTGCTCTCTTTGCTGATTTCCTATTTTTTCTAACCGTAATTGTACTCATCCCTATTTATAAAATCTCCTTTTTCCTTTCTCATGTTGACTATGATTCTTGGCATAATTTTTACTTCTTTATGAAGAATATTTTGTATGGTTGTGACATTCTCTTTAAGGATCTGCATTCAGAATCCTACTCTCTCCTTATTTCTCAAAACAACCTTCCTGTATTTCATCTGCATCCCTTTCCATGTTGATGTATAACATTTTGCTTGTATAATAATAGCTTATATCAAGACAGAAACACTCATACAGGTTTTCTGTATTGAGTCTGCTGCTGGCTACAGGAAAAAATGCAGAAAATATTATTGTTTATATTCAGAAATATTTTGGAGCCATAAACATAAAAAAAATAAGTGCTTGGTTGTAGGTGTCATAAATTGGAAGGTTGCATTTTTTATGGTCATGGACTTAAGATTGTGGACTAAAAAGTGATTTTGTGGCCCTTTTACACTGCCATGTGAGAGGCTCTTCATTGTACATCCTCTTACTTATTTTATATATATATATATATATATATATATATATATATATATATATATACTAACTAAAACATTGCATACTCTAATTAAAAAAATACTTACTCTGTCCCTAATATTGTGCAGTTTCACTTCGAAATTAAATATATCTAGGCATGACTGGCTGAGATATCATGGTGACATAGTGTTACCTTTTCAATATCAATGGCATTTTTGTAACACTTTTTGTGTTAAATAATTGAAATATTTTAATAATATATAAGACAGCATGCATGTAAAAAACAGAGGATAATGAAAGATTTTTAGAGTATTTCATATGTATATTAATACTTATGGCTAGAGAAATTTGGCACACCAGACATGCAGAATTTAGTAAGAAATGCTTCATCATTATTACTGATTTACATTTTTATATAAGCACCTCACAGAGATGCATACTGCTCTAAAATGTAATTGATTTAAGGTGCATTTTTTCATAGTGAATAATGAAATGCATTCAAAACATGTTATGCCGTAACTGGGTAAAAGCACTGTTTATAGCTGATTCTTTTCAGATGAGACCTTGCCAGTGCCTGTCAAGTATAATTCAAGAATATAAATGCATTTTTTGTTGATACACTTAGAAGGGAAGGATTTCCAGAACAAACACATTCAGGATGACATCACCACTCTGCATCTACATTTATTTTTATATCTATTTACACGGCATGCATTTAGTTTGTTCTTAAATCTTGCATGACTGGCTTTCTTTGCCATGTAATTAGTAAAGTGTTTCAGAGATATAAATCATTTGGGAACAATAAAAATTTCAAAGTGCTTATCAGACGTACAGGTATTTTATGTGACAAGGCCATGGAATGTATCATCATGGAACTCATAAACAAAGAGATTGGTAACCTCCAAACTCTAGTCACCACCCACTTTGGGTTTGTGAAAGGCAGATCATGCCTTCTGAACCTGATCGACTTCTTTGAGGTAGTCACCAAAGCCATAGACGAGGGTAAGGTGGTTCACACAGCTTATCTTGACCTCGCCATGGCTTTCGACACCATCCCCCATTCTGGAATTATAGCTAAACTTACTAAACTAGGAATAAATCCTCAGGTCACAAGATGGGTTGCCAGCTGGCTCACTGACAGAACCCACACTGTAAAAGTTGCAGACTCCAAATCTGACTTCAAACCAGTGACAAGTGGAGCACCACAGGGTTCAGTCCTGGGACCTCTCCTGTTTGGTATCTACTTCTCTGAAGTACAGGATAACACAGAAGGCCTCTGGTTAACGAAGTTCACAGATGACTGTAAACTAGGAGCCATAGTCAAGTCCCAAATGATGTGGACATCCTACAGAAGGGCCTCACTGAGACAGATGCCTGGTGTCAGAGGCATGGCCTCAAGCTCAACGCCAAAAAGTGCATAGTCATCCCCTTTGGTAAAAACTCTGTACCCATGAACTACCACATAAATGGCAATCTACTTAATGCCGAATGTGTAATAAGAGACCTTGGGACCCAGGTGGACAGTAGTCTCTCCTTTGATAATCACGTTGCCACAGTAGTCAGGAAATCCTTCTATGTGGCACACCTCATCACAAAAGGTTTCTCATCCAGGAAAAAAGAGGTCATTGTTCCACTCTACACGGCACTCATTAGACCTATTATAGAGTACAAAGCCCCTTTTGGAATGTATCCCACAAGACATCTGCAGCAGCTGGAAAGGCCTCTGAAGTACCTCACAAAGAGGATTACTGGCCTCAAACAGATGCCCTACACTGACCATCTCAAAAAACTCCAGCTTTACTCTGTAGCATATTGCCTGCTCTGTGGAGATCTCTGCCTAACATATAAAGCTATGTTAAACCCAGAGCTGTTGGACATGCTACACCTAAAGAAATCCCAATCCCTCCAAGCTACATGCTCTAGGGACCTAAACCTTGTCACCACAATAAACAGTACATGCTGGTGGGATAGATTCCTGTCCCAGAGACGTCCTATACTCTGGAACAAGCTACCCATCTATGTCAAGCAAAGCTCCTCATTAGCACTCTTCAAGAAAAATCTTGATGAGTGGGTGGGAAATAGGAAATACACCCTGGGGATCACTTCTGTGGCTCTGATCAACAGGGGCACAGGAAATTAACTTTCTTGGATGGCATAAGCCAGGGAACCTTGTTGGCTAGGCTTACTTAGGCCCTTGGGCTGATAGCCTAGTACTTACCTATGAACCTATGAACAAGTGAAAGTCTATTAAACTTAACAACTGTGGAACTCATATGTCACCAGTCTATTTATGACTAGAAACAAATACCTTAATAATAACCCATCTTTATTTATTTATTTATTTGTTTGTTTATTTATTGACATTTGTTTACCAAGAAGGTCCGACTAGGTCACAAAAGCCCATTTTTTTCAGGAAACCTGAGGAGAAAAACTATTTAACAGTACTTTTTTTTCAATGATACTACAGAAAAAAATCAATTGGAAGTTATACATTTCAAAACTAATCAACAACATTGTAAGGCAAAGAGATATAACCAAAATATGTTACAAAGAGAGTAATGAAAGAAAGCAAAGTAAAATACTATATACAATTCTGGAGAGCATCCTTTTGGCTATTCATAGTAGTAATAAATAAAATTCAAGTGTTTAGTTTAATTGCAACTATAAAATGTGGGAGAGATTAGAATATAATAGATTGGTATAAATAGAGAGGAGGTGATAGGAAGAAGTTATGTAAAGGACAGCCAGGTGAAGATGAGGAAGTGCTAATGGATAGAGGTCTTTTCCAGCCTGTTCTCTTTCCCATAAAAATATGTGAGAATGCAAATGTTTCAGCCAAGGAGGAGTTATACCGTAGGCTAAGTCAGTGCAGATTTAGTGCTTTCAGTTGCCTGCTTTTTTCCTACGGCATGAAATATTGCTATGGCAGAATAATTTATTTATTTTTTCTAAACAGTAGATTCACATTTTTAATTAATTTTCAGAGATGCTCAAATACCAGCCTGATGACCAGACATTTTTGAGACAGGACATATCTATAATCCAATCATTTACCCAGTGAGTAATTAAAAAAATCCAGTGAACTAAATATACTCCAGACCAGAATAAATAAATAAATAATTTAAACACTTGAACACTGCATCAAATGTCTTTTTCATGATTATCACTTCTTACAATGTCTAGTACAAACAATAAACATCTTTAAAATGATTGCATTTTAAACTGTGTCCTTGTACAACAATTTTGTATCACTATTTTTTTTTATTGTTCTTATATGCTCAGCTACCCTTTCCTTAAGTTACGTACAGTCTTTGCTATGCAGAAAGTGTCATAGAATTGACATTGAGCATAGTAAATTACTGAACTGGTATCACAGTTAAATCTCTCAGTGACACCAATAATTCTATCAAAAAAGAATTCATTATATAGAGACTGCTGGATTTACATTGGCACTGCCTACATCTAAAACACAAGACCTACTTGATTTAGTTGTAGAACTTTTTCTACTTATGTCCTTCACCAATTACAGCAAAGTTTTAAAATGTTTCTATCTCTTATCAATAAATTATGGGACTTCTCCAATGTCATCACTAAGTGTCTCATGTCCTCTTAACACACCAATGTTTTCTAATGATATGTTAAGTGTATTATTGTTGCTAGTATATGTATTGGACACCACTATTTCATTTGATCTATTGTCAGCTTTATTATCAGGTGACCATTTACTAGTGACTCAAGCATGCTCATTAGCCCTGCTCTTAACTGCACTTCTCAAAACATGTACCCAAATACTTTCTGGATATACCTGACTCTAAAAAAATGTAGAAGTTCCTAGCACTTTTTAGTGGTCTTCAGTCATGAGCCTTGAACTCTAATTAGTTAATTATTCTGAATACCCCTTTTATATTTAATGAAAACAAATTTGAGTTGGGAATTACTAGACTGTGGATACATTATCCATGTTAAAAAAGAAAAAAAGAAGAACTCTCACATGTATGTCAGATAGAAATGTATCATTTATTCAGCTTTACCTGGCACCTAGGGCCAGATCCAGTGCTAACCAACCTAGGCAGCTACCTATGGCCCTGTACTGACTGGGGGCCCAACTAGCCATGAAATTAATAATAAAAAAAAGAAGTAAAGTTTTCCTAACTTATTCCTCACTGCCTTAAGAATTAAAAAAAAAGTTTTTCCTATTCTTAGCATTGTATCTGTGGATGTCCATGTTATGGCTTTAAAATTGTCCAGCTAATAAGACAAAGCAGTTGCAAACTCACAAATAGAGCAACAAAGATTTGGTTGCACAACTTGGATTTCACCTTGCAGAAATGAAATGCAGCATTGTGGATGATGCTATACCTCAAAGGTACAAACTACAGGAAACAAGACATAACCATAGCCATAACTTGCAGGTACAAGACCCAACAGCACAAACTAACTACAGGAACAAGTAGTATGTTGAACACTACAAATAGCAACATGCTGTACAAACTACTGGGAATTGCATCAGGCAGAAACTTATCTTTGTAGAGAGAAAGAGAGAGAGAGTGTGTGTGTGTGTGTGTGTGTGTGTGTGTGTGTGTGTGTGTGTGTGTGTGTGTGTGTGTGTAATATGCCCTAGTTAGAGAGGTCACTTTAGTTAAATAACTTGCTCAGGCTCAAATCCTACACCTTGGGTACAGGAGGTAAGAGCCTTAATACTCTACAGCAACTGCCACTTTGTTGAAATGTTCTCAAATTAGTAATATTAGATGAAGTGTTCTGCAATTGATACTTTTGTCATTATTGGTTCATGCATTTTGTTTCACTGCTTAATGGGAAAAAAATTCAAAACTACTGATTTAAAATGCACTCTAACAAATGTTGCTGTATTATCAAGAAATGCATTTAAAACGGTTAAAAATATGAATCAAACAGCACATGTATGGAGGGGGCCTATGTTTTAAAAAGTGCCTAGGGAAGAAGGTACACATAATCTATCACTGGCTGGATGCATTTTCAATGACTGTGAGTTCCAATGCATTTTCAATGATTGTGAGTTTCATGGGAAGAGAAGTTGACTGTTTCACTTGCTAAGTATGTTTTGAAAGTGCAACTGTTTTGTTAGCAAATAGCTGTCAGTGTTTATGCTAAAAACATATTTTGAAGGCAGTTTTAGTGGCACAACAGGCAGCACACTTGCCTTTGGTGCAGAAGGCTGCAGGTTTTATTCCAACACCAATTAAATTGATTGCTGACACTGCAGCACAGTACAAAGAGGTGTGCTGTACTCTTGAGGGAGTCATGTTTTGGATAAGATGGTGAATTGAGGCCCAATCTGCCTGAGCTGATGGTAACTCAGGTGGATGTGAAATATCTCATGACACCTATTGAAAAGTGTAGCGAAAGGTCCCTGATGCCCTGGCCAAATTTCCCCTAATAATATAAATACCGCCTTAGGTCTTGACTGAAAAGAGGCTACTAGCCTAGTAGGACTAACCTGGTCAACAAAGAATAAATAAGTTAGATCCACATCTCTGTAATACTTCAAAAGTAAAGAAGAAAATAGCATGTACACTAACAGTTTTGAAAAGTGTTTATTTTAATGTGAGGAGAGTGGCAAGTAATGGGACACTGGAATTGCTGTGGGGATGGGGGTTACCATGGTATATTACTCTACCTAGACCCCCATTTGACCATTATCTGGATCTGCTGGTACAGTATCCAGTATCCATCCCATAGCAATCTTTGACCATAGTGTGTCTGATTGAGGTACACGTCAGCACATATAGTGTTTGCTACTCCAAGATTATGCTTAATTCAGGCTATTTGTGATTCTTCACTTCATATTCCCTTTCATGCAGTGTCCTTGCACAGCTTATGTAACTTTGCAACTTTGGATTCTGGTTTGTATAAAATGATAACAACTGTGAATTATTTCTGTAATGTTGACATTCTTAACCTTCATTTACTTGTGAGATAAATAATTTTAGAAATAATACATACAGAATATATATGACTACTAACTGCATTTTTTAATTTATAGTAAATTGCTATATTCAATATGTGTACCATATCATCCATTTTTGCATTATATCAAAAGTATTTTTGGTTATTTTATTATGTAATTTTAACAAGTCATATCAAGTATATATTAAACCTTTGAGCTAGGAGTTACTTGGTTTGGCCATAGAGCTTACCTAATTTTTTTGCCCTCTTTGGGAATAGTGTTCAAGTCATTGTGGACCACAGAGGAGATGAGCAGTGTTTTGAGTTGTAAGTTAACTTTCTGAACAGTTATTTATTTCCAGAAGTAGACTGTAGAGTGATAAAGTACTGCTGCAATCTTTAGTATAAATTAGCACAATAATGGCAGTTTACAACAATTTCTCATGGCCATATAAGCTCATTTCTATGCTTTTTCTCATTTACAGTATTAATGCACTGCGGCATTCTGCAAATGATTTTCTCTATAACCCCATTAATTTTTTAGGGTCCCTACCAGACATTTAAGTTTAGTTAATGCATGTTGTGAAACTACAGAAATTTAACACAAGTAAAAGCGAACTTTGAAAGTCCTTGATGCACATTTATTTCCTCCTTGTACTCCTCACACCCCTGCTGCTTATAAAGCCTAACTCTGGGACTGCTCTACCTTGGAGAAACGGGAATACAATGAGGCACTGCAGTTATGAACTCAGGTTATAGTTCCCTGTAAATACACTTGAATTCTCATAGTCCCAAGGATCACAGTATCTATTAGCATACAGTGGGAACCCAATTTCTTTATATTCCAGTTGTCAGGGAACACAATTGTTACGTCATAAACCTACACATATGTCCACTACATTTCTGTGATTGTCTAGGTGTTCGCCATTATAGCTGCCTGGTACCAAGATGTAGATCATTTAAAATGCAGTGTGCCTATTAAACAAAACTAGAATAATAAAAAAAATGTTGTTGAATTCCAGACCAAGGAGAGTTTTTCATGTGTCTACTGCTAACTACAGAGTCATGTGGATGTATTATTTTTGTGCTTTTATAAAGACATTTGCAAGCTTTGAAAAGTCTGTTTCTATAGCTGCTATGATTTGCATATGTTTTAGTTTTGTGTTAGTGCCCCCTGCATGAGAAATAATAATAGGTGTTGGATAGGAATTATTTGGTTTAAATTTAATGCCACATTCTTGATAGTACAGCAGTTGTCACACACAGTGAAAGCAAATAATGCTTGCCTGACAATTAATAGAGAGGATTATGGTCCTGAGCTTTTAATAACCTGCTTCCCGTAGTCCAGGTTACATGGTTTGATGCTTTCCACCACCATTTGCCTACTGTGTGACACTGAACATGTCACTGAACCAGACAGTATTCCTGCACCATCCCTAAAAAAGGAAACATGAACCCATTGAGCTTACCTGGCCAGCAAATGAATAATATTAAAATAAAATAAAAACGTCTTTGCTGGCAGAGAAGTGGAGCATTGATAAATGCATTGGTAACTGTCCAGCATTAAGATATACCATGTCCCCTTGCATGAAAGAGATGGGTTTCAGGTATTATATGGCAAAGGAATCTCATTGAATAGCATTCCCATGCCAAGCATTACATATTAATGGTAACTGTAACTGCACTTAGAAGCATATGAAAAGTAAGAATTTCACAGCCATGTAGAATCTGATCTGCTGGTTACTGTGAAATGACATAGTGTCATTGAAGTTGTAACTCCAGACTTTATTTTCAAAATGGACCTCTTGTGTTACTGAGAGAAAAGAAACTGGTTAGTCAGGATTTGTGGCAGGACAGATGGCAATATTCACATTATGTCCAGTTGTATATAAATTATAAATGTTTGTATCCCATTACCTGACCAACAGGTGCATGGGTACATGCAGAGATAGTCCACACCTGTATTGCTGTAACCCCCACTGAAAAAGAGTTCAAAATATTCAACTCCATTTCTTGTAATATTCCAATATTTGCTCTGCATTTCAGCCATTTTGTTTTTCTAATTGTGTTTGATAAGGCTAATGTTTCTACTAAAATCAAACAGTGGAATTTGGTCCTTTATGCTATATTGGCAAGGTTAGTGATTTATTAGAAGCCACATTTGAAACAGTCATTGCAGGTGTAGATGTCAATGCAAATGAATTAGACTAACATTTAGTTAATAAAAGCCTAGACAAACTCTTTATGCAACTGTTCCTTTCCTATTCCTTCAACCAGTACTTCAGTGGTATTTTACTCCAGGTCCAGTTATCTGATTCCTGGATACTCAGGGGGTTTTGACAACTAATTAGAACTTAAAAACATACCTGGCATCTCACAGCTTCTCAAACACAGAGAACATCTTCTATTTGATTGTTTTACATACTGTTTTAGCTGATTTGCCAAGAAAATACTGCTAATATAATAGTATTTTCAAAATGATGATACAAATCAGATATTTTAATCATCTGTACATAGTAACAAAGTATATACTGAAAATATGGTATGGTCAGTACTTGATTTTTTACTGTCTTGCATTATTGTGTTCCAACATGTAGTCTCTGTAGAACAGAACCTGTAACTTAAAATGTCATTTTTCTTAATAACATGACCTACCTGAAGTGACTTTTTCTTCAAAGTGTATCACATTCAACTCATTCACATACTTCTGGTAGTAATCAATATATGACAAAGGAGGTGTTATGTTTTCTTCAGAGTCTGTCTATAATTTTATACCAAAGAGAACATTATGTCAGCATACCCAGGGGTCAGTCAATGTTGATGGAACACTATCAGTGTGCATTATACTTAATTAATTCCCCAAGTACTGAGACATTAGTTGTTTTTGCACATTTATGTTTAATGCTGAACTATTTTGTTAGTGCAATTTTAAGCTCATATCGCACATTTCTGAAAAAAGACCTTTTCCAGAATAAGTTTAGAATTTTAATTTAATGTATTTGTTTACAAGATATGTAAACTGATCCTTCATGGAGATTTATGTTTCCCTTGTGTCCATTCTACTTTAATTTTCAGCACCAGCCTTTACTGGTGAAGAAAATATTTATAAAACAATTGAGGAATCATAAACATCAGCTTAACCTCTGTTGTCAGACATTAACAGAACCTTCCTGTGCATTATTTAAACCTCATCCACACATTACCTAGGAGTAGGTCACATTGTGCTGCTTTCAATAAGCACTGAAATATGTCAGAGTGTCAGAGTAAATACAATACACCATGACATGATGTCACATTTTTTCTACATTACAAAATCTCAGCATCCAATTTTGTGAGTTGTATGTCATATTGTCATATTAGTACCTTATTAACAAATGTTCATATTGTCATCAATATCACAGACAACATAGCTGACAGGAGAACAAGGAACTCACAGCAACTTCTATGGAATCTACACATAAAACATGCATTTTGTGCAGTGTATTAAATATGGTAGTTCAAGAGGAGAAAGTTGCAACAAAATGACAAACTTTACATCTGGCTGCAACACTGACTATCCCTGGGATTCAATAAACTCAGTGCAGGAATAGTGTTATTCCTGCATGGAGTGAACCATGTCCGTACAGCCCTAACAACAGTGCACCTTGCATATTCATGAAGGCGCGCTACTGATAAGGGCTGTACGGACACGAACAGTGAACAAGTGCAGGAGGCGTGTTCTAGCACTGCTCACACAGTTAACACACCCCCTGCACTTAGAAAGTGTCGTACAGCACTTTCTAAAACTAATGTGGATTAATACTAGAGAATTTCTCTAATATTATGCCAGTATTTCAGTGTCCGTGGACAACAAAATGAAATCAATGAATATTTCAGTGTCTGCGGACACTGAAATACAATCAGGAGCAGGAAAGCAATGCAGGGGGGTGTGTGACAGGTTCTGTGACACACCCCCTGCATTGTAAAAGTGCCGTATGACACCTCACAACCTGCTAAACCAGGCAATGTGGACAAAGGCACAAATAATGGGGGGGCAAAGCCTTAAAAATAGGGACACTTCTTAAATATTGCTCTCACAAACTTAAAAAGTTGATAGAAAACAGGTTATGCATTAGCATGAATTTCCAAAGGATAGAAGTCTGAAAGTCAAATGTATGCCATTATTTCCTGACTGCAGTCCATGTAGACAAAGGCACAAATAATGGGGGGAATAAGCCCTAAAAATAGGGACACTTCATAAATATTCCTCCTATAAACTTAAGAAAGTTGATAGAAAACAGGATATGCATTATCCTGAATTTCCGAAGGATAGAAGTCTGAAAGTCAAATGTATGCCATTATCTCCTGACTGCAGTCCATGTGGACAAAGGCACAAATAATGGAGAGACAAGGTCCTAAGAATATGTATACTTCTTAAATATTGATCTTACAAACTTAGAAAGTTGATAGAAAACAAATTATGCATTAGCATGAATTTCCGAAGAAGTCTGAAAGTCAAATGTATGCCATTATTCCTGACTGCAGTCCTCAATGACTTGTCAGAACATCACTATATAACATAATAATATAATAATAATATAATAAATGTATTTTTTCCATGCTAAGGAATGTTTACGTTTAGCTGAGCGTGTGTGTGTGTGTGTGTGTGTGTGTGTGTGTGTGTGTGTGTGTGTGTGTGTGTGTTATGGCCTTCCCTTAGCATTGCTTAAACATTCCATAAGAGATAAAAATATACAACTGAAATTTCCAGAATGAGATAGTGTAGTGATTAGAGTCCTGGGTTTACATGCAGACGTTCATGGTTTGACTACCAAGACAGCCAAATTGTTGTTCTATCGGAAAGCATGTTAAAATTATTTTTTCCAACTTAAATTATGTAGTTGCTGTTTTTTTGTCAACCAGGGTAGTATAGCTGGTTTAAAATGGAAGTGTGAGTGCATATAACATGTGAAATCACCCATATATACACAAATGTCCCATACAGTATAGTCACATCCCTTGCTAATGTAATGAAAGCACATAGAGGGATGTCACGTAAAGTAAATCATATACACCTACTAAATGAAGTCATTATTCTGATAGTTTTTTTTTTAAATGAAAAGTGAGCAATGGTCAGCAATGCTCAGCTATGCTTACCAGGATCAAGCATCACTTAGATGTGATTGCTAAGCAGCAGGTAGCTCAGCTAAGTGAATATGCGCACTATTAAGCAGTGCTCAGCAATTACCCCTTTAAGCACTATTCAACTCAGCTTAACAGATTTGCACACTGCTTAGTGGAGCTTAACATGTTCAAAATGATCCAATGACAGCAAAAGGTGGAAATATCACCTTATTTAAACAGCACAGGTTGGAATACAGCCAGAATCTGTTGTAGTTCACCTGTGCAGGCATTATGGCTGGTGTAGATGAAGGAACATGCTTTTTGGTGGAATGCTGGAACATTCAGGAGTCCAGGGTTATGGCTGGACTCCTTGAAGAAAACCATGATGAGAGACTGCTGCAGGGCCAGTACCACAACTCACAATACAATGCGGAGGCCTGGGACCATCTTGCACATGATCACACCAGTGCTACTGACATCCCCCAAACTGGTGAGCAGGTATGGCACTACTATGCTGACCTAGAGCAGAGAAAGGGAGTGATCTTGGCCTGGTGGATCCAAGATGCATTGGCACGGAATGCTCCAGTAGTGAGTAAGTATCACTATCAAGTAGTTTGTATCAAATTCTAGCCTGAGAATGTGATAAACAGGTATGCATAATGTTTGTTTTCTCCCCTACAGCTGCAGCAGAGAGGGCTTTGAACATAGAAGCCCATGCTCACAGACTGCTAAGGCTGCGCTGACAGGCTGGTGAGTACAGATCTATTTTGCAGTATATTGTTCAAATAGCTAAGAAGGATTACATTGCTTACTGCTAGTAGGTATAATGTTACTGCATGAACTGAATATATGAAAAAGTTTTACAGACTAATATTGATGTGTAATAAAGACTCCTACAAAAAAACTGTTGTGTTTTATTCTGGTATGTTGTTGTAGACTTACAGAATGTATAAAGGTTCTTCACAGCAAATATGGCTGTGACAGCTTACATTAACTGAGGTTCTACTGTGAACAAGCTGTTAAGGAAAAACTGTAGATGGTGGTGCTGTAAAACAATATATAACTAAAATGTGAAATATATACTGCACTAAGCTCTGAATCCCAAATAGTAATGTGTAAAGTTTCAAAGTGTGTTCCATCCAGCATTGCCTTGTGCTAACCTTTGCTTTTCAGACTGTAGTAATCTAAAGGATTAAAGCACAGTACAATAACCAGCTGTCATGCATGCATCACAGGATTACAAGTTCAGACTGTCTAACCAAGAGTCTCTTAGGCAGAAACCAGTGAAGCAAAAAGCAGTAGATCCCCTGTAGCTTAGTGTGATGAGAAATAGTTTAGTTGTTAATTTTGCACACCCAGACATGGTTCAAATCCATGGAGTGGTACTAAGATGTGAGCATATCTACACACAGGGAATCAGGAATAAATGTAAAAACAGTCAGGTAGTGTTAACAGATATTTTCTCCAAAGGTTTTACAGGTAAGGAAAGGTTGGTAGTAGGTGTATGAAGGGTATACTAATAAATCGCATACAACTGTTCAACTGCCCCACCACATGCCTGCAAATGACAGCAGGATAGGTACATACAACGTGCACTCTTCCAGATACATGTCTCTCAAGTGTCACACTGTCACAGCTAGGGGTCATTGCTGCCAATAACCCTGGATACAGATAGGAAACCAGATGAAGTATGCCAGTAGCACACTCACATAACAGCAGTTCAGGGTACACATCCTGTGCCAGATATATAACCCTGACATGTATGAGTCCCTTCTAGGCATGTACCCAGAGTTGTCACAGTTTGCCCCACACCATTCCAGGCTGACAGTTTAATAGGTATGTTTGTGCTACAGAAGCTATGGGCCATAGGCAGATGTAAAGTGAGGGCAGACCCATAGAGTATTCAGCAGTACTGTTGTGGAAAATAAAAGCATAAACAGTTATTAATTGACTTTTTGTCTCCCCCCCAACCCCTCATCTGTACCAATAATATAATTCATATACAATGGGTATGTTTTTTTATCCAAACCTAATGTTGAGACTTGTGTTCTATTGACCAACCAACATATTTTTTAAATCCT